>NC_063333.1:34217705-34277115 GCF_021869965.1 Rhincodon typus | reverse complement strand
GCTTGGCCTGCAGTGTTCATCCAGCTCCACACCTTGTTATCCAAGAATCCTGTACAGTCTTTTCCTTAAATTTTAGCAGGGCCGAGGCAAACTTAAACATTTCCTCACTGGACATCAAGTTGTGACTCAAATTCTCCGCACCAGAGTCTGCATCAGTATCTGATATCTCCTCCTCCAACAGCATCAGTTTTAGCTTATACTCATGTTCTCTCCCTTTAACTTTAACTTGTGCTTCTAATTATAATTTCTTTTCATTTCTATTTCTTGTCTTCCTAATTCCATTTCCCTTTCCTTATCCTTTTTTGCCTTTTGGAATTCTATCTCCAGTTTTTCAGTCTCTCCTTTTACTCAAGGTATTTTAACTGTAACTGAATATCACCCAATTCTAACATTTCACTACCTGAAATACTAGGCCTCCTTTGTACTTCCTCTAAACCCAAGTTCTTAAGATGGTGCCTTGTGTGTACATCAATTAATTCTGTTCTTTCACTTCTGTCAGAAACTGTCCACTATAGTTTACTCACCAAGTCAATCAACCATGGTTTTGAAGTTTAATTTAAGCTTGCCAGAGTCAACTCGGCCACCTGCAAGAAATCCTGTGCTGTTTCCAATGCCGTGCCTTAAATACTGTACACAGCCTCATGCTTTCTTTCACCAGCATTATTTACCAAATTACACTCAAATCCTATTGTCTCGTTCCAGACCACGAGATCCCAAATTTTGTTACGTTCACTGAACTAGCGCACTGTAAATCAAGCCCAGCTTTTCCTGGAGTCATACCAAATATCAACTTTTTTTTAAGTATGCACTGTATTCTAATTTATAGGACTTTCAGACCAAGGTTGAAAGAAAGCACACACCAATTTCCTGCAGTAGTATTATTTATCATAAGCAATTATACTACTGCAATGGGTAAGCAGATACAAACCATTGATTTGTTTTGATTTGATTTTATTGTCACATGTACTGAAGTACAGGAGTACAGTGAAAAGTGTACAATGTCACCACACAAGGCGCCATCTTAGTACAAGTACCTAGGTAGAGAATCTGAAGAACAAGGTAGAAAGAAAGAACAAAGTTGAAAGTTACACATTGTAAACCAGATAATATTGACTAAAACCCTTATTTTTTAATAAGTTCACACACACACAGACAGATTATTGCCAGAAAATAACTTTAAAGTCAGTTCAGTGGTCTGTGCTTCGCTATCCCGATAATTAGATGATCCTTTTTTGATTAGTCAGGCCTTTGGTGTTCAGCTGTCTTGTTCTGGAAGCCTCCACTGGTTTATAAGAAGTACAAAGTGACTGATTCACTTGGAAAATGTTTCTGATTTATCAATTTAAAAGTCACAGCTCACAGCAACTGCTGCAGAGAAGATAACTGTTTTTCTTCAGGTTTAAACTAAATGTTTCACTACAGAGAACAGACAGCTTCTGTAGAGGAGAACAAATGCACACACTTCTTTGTTTGTACGTGTGTGTGTGTTAACTTGTTTCCAGTTCTGACTTGCTGAGTTAGCTGAGAACCAGTCAGCTTTGCTTGTAATAACTTAGCTCCTGATCATCTGAACATTGCAGGAAGCCACAGGCACAAAAACAGAATTCCCAATAGGTAGCAAATTCCTCATTCTGAAATTATGCAGTGATCCTGGTAAAGAGATAGTAAGAGCTGTCGATGCTGGAATCAGAAATAACACAATGTGGAGCTAGAGGAGCACAGCAGGCCAAGCAGCATCAGAGGAGCAGGAAAGTTGACGTTTCGGGTCAGGACCCTTCTTCAGAAATGGGGGAGGGGGAAGGGAGCTCCGAAATAAATAGAGAGAGGAGAGGTGGGGCTGGGGAAGGTAGGTGAGATGGTGATAGGTGAGTGCAGTTAGGCATTGGTGTGGATTGGTCAGTGAGGTGGGAGGAGCGGATAGGTGGGAGAGAAGATGGACAGGTTGTGTCACGTCAAGGAGGCAGGGATCAGAGGGAGTGTTGGTCATGGGATGAGGCCAGGGGTGGGGAGATTTTGGAACTGGTAAAGTCCACATTGAGACCATTGGGCTCTAGGCCCCCAAGGCAGAATATGAGGTACTGCTCCTCCAGCTTGCGGGTCGTGTCATTGTGACACTGGAGGAGGCCCAGGAAGGACTTTTTGCCCAGGGAGTGGGAGGGGGAGTTGAAATGGTTTGCAACTGGAAGGTGTTGTTGTTTGCAAACCAGATAACATTAACTGAAGCCCTTATTTTATAGCAGGCGCTCTGTTTGTGACAAACGACAACACCTTCCAGTCATGAACCATTTCAACTCCCCCTGCCTGATGCTGCCTGGCCTGCTGTGCTCCTCCAGCTCCACACTGTGTTATCTGTGATCCTGGTAAACCCTTCTTTTTAAAAACAGTTCTTTCTCATTGCTGTCCACAGTTTTTAATGACACAAAAATATAAAGCCATGGTCCTTGCAGTGGAAATGAGGAGTAGTAGGAAAGAAGTCACTTGTGGGAGTCAATACAAGCCCCCAAATAATAATCACAACGTGGGGCAAAGTATACAAAAAGAAATACTGGGTGTTTGAGATAAAGTGATGACAATAATTACACAGAGTAATCTATGTATAAAGTAGAAAAATTAGATTTCAAAAGTGGCCAGGATGCCGATTTCATACAATGCTTTTAAGACAGTTTCTTAGAGCAGTACATTTACAACTGACCAGACAGCAGGTTATGTTAGACTTGCTATTATGTAAGGTGACAGGATCAATTAAGAACCTCAGAATTAAGGTGCTCCTAGGCAGCAGAGATCACAATTTGATTTAATTTTACATCCAGAGTGAAAGGGAAAAGATTGGGTCATGGGCTAATATTTTAATTCAAAATAAGGACAACTATGTGGCATGATAGTTATGCTAGATCTGCCACACTAGGCTGCAGAATAGATTAATAGAGACACAGTAGCAGGCAATTAGGGGGATATTTGAGAATATTCAGAATATGTCTGTTCATGCTGTAAAGACAAATTATAAAAAGGAGAACCAATCACCTGTGGTTAAGCAAAGAAGTTACAAGTTTTTTTTTTGAAGTTTCTCTAACTGCACAAAGGTGACTGGCAGACCAGATGATTGGTCAGAATATAAAGAATGGCAAAGAATGACTTAAAATTTAATCAGAGGGAAGAAACTAGAGCATTACAGGAAGAGAATTAAGTTGTAAAAACGGATAATAAGAGTATCTAAAGAAATTTAAAAACGAAAAGAGTAATTAAAGAAAGTTGTTGGTACTCTAGAAAAAGAGCATAGGGACATAGTATTAAATAATAAGGAAATGCACAATAAAAGGAATAAATATTTTGCTTCTTTCTTCAATAAAGAGAATGCAAAAAGTACATTCTGGTAATAGCTGCAAATTGAAGGTGGAAGGGAGAGAGAAAAACTCAGCAAGATTACAATCACACAAGAAGCAGAACTAAGCAAACAAGCCAAGGCTCCAGATCTAGACGGATTTCACCTTAATGTCTTAAAAGAGGTTTCTAATCAAGTAGAAGATGTACTGGTATTATTTTTCCAAAATTCCCTAAGCACACAAAAGGTTTCATCAAACTGGAAAGTAGCAAATAAAACCCCTCTATTCAAGAAGGAAATGAAGCAGACAACAAGAAACTATAGTCCAGTTATCCTTACATCTGGCATGGGGAAATTGTTAGAATCAATCGAAGAGGTTATACCTGCTCGCTTAGAAAAAGGATCAAAGTAATCGGGAGGAGTCAGCATAGATTGTTCAGAGGGAAATCATTTTTAACCAATTTATTCAAGTTCTTTGAAAGAGTAAAATGCACTGTTGCTAAAGAGAGCCTGTACATATACTAAATTTGGATTTCTAGAAGGCATTTGCAAAGATGCCACAAAGGTTACTGTGGAAATTAGAAGTATACAGTTTTAAGGGACAACAAAGTGGCATGGTTGGAAGATTGCCTGACAGGCAGAAAACAGTATGTATAAATGGATCTTTATCTGATTGTAGAATGTGACCAGCTGAATCCAACAATATTCATTATAAACGCACAAACTCCCATAAAAATCAAAAGAACTGCGGATGCTATAAATCAGGAACAAAAACAAAGTTGCTGGAAAAGCTCAGCAGGTCTGGCAGTATGTGTGAAGGAAAAAACAGAGTTAACGTTTCGGATCCGGTGACCCTTCCTCAAGAATGGACTGTGCCTCACCATAGTTACCTTGACCATATCTCACACCCTGTTTCCTGTAATGACTATATTCCACTCTGTCAGTTTCTCCATCTGCATCGCATCAGTTCTGATGATGCCAACTTCTACAAAGAGGCCTCCAAAATGTCCACTTTCTTCCTCAACCTTCTTTGTCCTCCCACAAGAGCAAAAGGGTCCCATGGTCCTCACTTACCAACCCACCAGCATCAACATCCGAAGGATCATTAGCCATAACTTCCACCACCTTCTGCAGTATGCCACCACTAGATACATATTACCCTCCCTTCCCTTGTCAGCCTTCCACAGGGACTGTTCCCTCCAAGGACAATTTGGTCCACTCCTCCTCCACTCCAAACACCTCCCGCAGCCTAATGGCACATGCCCATGCAATCGCAGAAGGTGTAAAACCTGCCCATTTACTTCCTCCCTTCTTATTATCCAAGGCCCCAGAGACACCTTCCGGGTGAAGCAGTGATTTACTTGCACTTCACTGAATCTAGTCTACTGTATTCGCTGCACACAGTGTGGTGTCCCAACACTGGGGAGACGAAACGCAGACTGGACGACCATTTTGCAGAACACCTACATTCTGTCCATAAAAATAAACCTGAACTTTCTGTTGTATGCCACCTCAACACACCAATGTGTTCCCTGGCCAACATCTCTGTCTCGGGCTTGCTGCAGTGCTCCAGTGAAGCTCTGTGCAAGCTGGAAGAATGTAATCCCATTTTCCACTCTGGGACCATGTAGCCTTGGTACTCAATATCGAGTTCAATACTCTTAGGGCCTGAGCATCTTCTCCAATGTCCTTACCTTAACCCCCACGCACTAGGCCTTGTCGTCACATGAGCTGCAATCAAAGCCATCCACCACACAGTCAGCTGTCAATGGTCCCAATTAGCTGCTATTAATTCCCCAAGGCTGAACTTTACCCAATCCTATGTTTGTCCAGCTGTTGTTCTTCTCTCTCTGGGCTTTAACTCCACTTGTCGCTTACTCTTGTTCCTCCCCCAACCCATCTTCAGCACATTTCACCAACCTTTTCCTAGCTACAATTATTTCTGAAGAAGGGTCACTGGACTTGAAACATTAATTCTGCATTCTCTTCACAAATGCTGCCAGATCTGCTGAGTTTTCCCAGCATTTTCTGTTTTTGTTTTCAACAGAGGTATGTTCAGGTGCTTCAACCATTTACATGTTACATTAATAACTTCGAAGTGCAGTGTGAAGGCATGGCAGTTAAATTTGCAGGTGACACCAAGATAGGCAGGAATGTATGTTGTGAATAAGGCAAAAGGAAATTGCAAACAGATGTAGGCAGGTTAACAGTGTGGCCAATAATCTGGTAGATGGAGTATAATATGGGAAAATAGGAAATTGTTCACTTTGGCAGAAAAAATGAAAAAGCACAGTACTACATAAAGAAATGGTCTGCACAATTCTGAGGTACCTAAGTGTCAAGGTGTTCTGGTGCATGAGTCAAAAAATGTTAGTATGCAGATACAACATGTAAGCAAGTCCAGTGGGATACTATTCTTTATTACAAATGGAATTGAACCTTGAAAATAACAATATTATATTTCACTTCTACAGAATCTTGGTGCGATCACATCTTAAATACCGTATGCAGTTCTAGTCTCATTTAAGTAAGAATGTAAGTGCATTGGAGGAGGTTCAGAGGATATTTACCAGATCGATAAAAACTGAAAGAACTGCAGATACTGTAAATCAGAAACAAAAACAGAAATTGCTGGATAAGCTCAGCAGATCTGGTAGCATCTGTGGAGGGAAATCAGAGTCAACTTTTCGGGTCGAGTGACCCTTCCTCAGAACACTCTACCCAAAATGTCAACTCTGATTTCTCTCCACAGATGCCGGTAGACCTGCTGAGCTTTTCAGCAATTTCTGTTTTTGTTTACTAGATTGACATTTGGAAAGAACAGGTTGTCTTATGAGGATAGGTTGGACAAGCTGGGCTTGTTGCCATTTGAGTTTAAACGGGTGAGGGTTGACTTGATTGAAGTGTACAAGATTCTGAATGTTCACAAGGTGGACATGGAAAGAATGTTTCCCCTTGAGAGTCAGTCCAAAACTAGGGGGCATTGTTTTAAAATGTCAATTTCTTTAGGACAGAGAAGAGAAGTCTCCTCTCAGAGGGCTGATCAACTTTGGAACTCTTTGCTTCAGAAGGCAATGGAAGCAGGGTCATTGTCATTTTTAAGGCAGAGGTAGATAGATTCTTGTTAGGCAAGGGAATTAAGGATTGATCAGGGTTATTAAGGAATACTTAATTTGAAGACAAACACCTAAGTGTGATCTTATCAAATGGCGAAGCATGCACAGGTGGGGATGGGAAAATGGTTTATTTCTGCTCTATTTCCTATGTTTATAATGTAATGGTCATGGGAGATAGTATGGTGAGAGGGACACACACAGTTCAGTGCAGTCAAAAGAGCATGTATTCAGAAGGCTATGTTCCCACTTGGTTTCATGGCTTGGGTGATTTGCTCAGTGCTGAATAGGAATGGTCCACATAAGTGTCAATGGTATATGTACGACTATGAAAGGGATTTCTGTTTAAATAGTATGAGGAGCTGGGCAAATAATTGATGAGCTGACCCTCAAGGGTAATAGTCTCTCCCTAATTTTTAGAGACTCATGCAAGTGGTGTACAGCACATAAGATCAGTGAAATTAATACATGGCTCAGAGTCTAGTGTAGAAGGATGTTCCAGTTTTTGGGACATTGATGTCAGTACTGATGTAAGTGGGAATTGTACCACTAGGACAATCTATACCTGAACCATGCTTGGACTGGTGTTCTAGTGAATCCTATAACGACGGAAGCAGAGAGAGCTTTAATCTGAACAATAGGTATGAGGAATCAAGCTTGGGTAGATGCAAAAAAATCAAGGTCGAGAGTTAAGGCAAGGGAGCAAAATTATTAAAATGATCAGAAATGTAGAAGATAGAATGGCAGGAAAAGACGGCAAGAATAAAATTAAGTGTACATCAATGTTTACAACTAGATGTTAAAAAGATTACAAAAGTACAAAAACTAAAAGCTCAGGATCTGAATTCATTGAACATTTACACAAAATAAACAAACTGATAGCACACACTGAAATAAATAAATACAAGTTGATAGCCAATGCTGAAATGTGTGAATGATGACAGGATTGGATCCTGAACATAATATTCAAGAAGGACAAGAAGCTACATAAATGTGACTGTGTAATATGTTTAATTAAGGATGGCCCTCCAACAGTCACCTCAAATTTAGGATGAAGAATAGAAGAAGAAATGTTGGATTAAAACAAACCGTGGATGCAGAAGGTCTGAAACAAAAACAGAAATTGCTGGTGAAACTCAACAGGCTTGGCAGCATCGGTGGAGAGAAAGCACAATTAACATTTCAAACCTAGTGACCTTTCATCAGAACTAATAGTAGCTAGGAAAAAAGTGGCATATGTACTGATGACAGGTGGTCGAGAGGGGATAAAAGAGTGAGTGGATGGGTGGAGGCAGAGCCCAGAGAGGAAGAAAGTTAGGCAGGTAAAGTTCTTGTTGATAGTTGGCCAGGGAGGAAAAGAAGCTGATAATGGGGACCATCAGTAGGTGAAAATTGGTTGGCTGTGCTGAAAGCAGCCCATGTCATGAGAGGACTTGGATTGTGAAGGCCGTGTAAAGGACGTGAAAGGAGGTAGTCAGGCTCTAAAATAATTGAACTCAGTGTTGTGTTCTGAAGGCTGCAAGGTCCTCAAATAAAAAATGAGATGATCAGCGTAAACTTTTTTTTAAAGTTTCAATCTGTTGGACATGGCAAGGTTTGATTTTTGCTGATTCTTTTTAGAATTATCTTGTTTTCCATTGATCATTAAATAAAGGAATTTTTAAAAGTGCTTTTAAAAAATAATATCAAAAAACTATAATTTGATAAATTTTGAGATTTTTAGAAAAATGTGGTACAATTACAAATTTTTTATTCAATACTTCTGAGTCAATAATTATTTACAGACCACCCAATGCAAATTATGTAGACAGCAATATCAATGTAAAATTCAAACTGTTTTATTATACAATGTTGGACTCTCTGGCTGACAGACAATGTCATGAAAAATACTCTCAATTTTGTTTACCTGTTGAACCCGATTAAGATTTTCTGCAAATATTGGAGATTTTTCCTTAAGGAATGTAATAAGATCCTTGTAGATATCACCACTTCTGTCATAAATAATATCTTCACTATCCTTTACCAGACCCTAAAGAATAAAAGTTTAAGACACAATACAAAACTGGCAAAGAAGTATGAAATATTTACTAATGTATTATTACATTATAATAATACATTATCTCTGTTAATTAAATTATGTGATAAATAAAAAAAATCACAAAAGTACCTTTCATTTCAGTTTAAGTACTCACCCCATTCAGGTAAACTCCAGCTGTGTTACAGGTAACATACAAAGTTTCAGTATCATGAGTATTAATAATCAGGTAGCAAATATCTCCATATACTTGTCTCCATGGTGGGGCTCTGCATCCATTAGAAAATTCATATTCTGTAAGAAAATAATCATACAAAGATAACGAATATGTTTTTAAAATGCACTACTTTCATGGTTCAATACGTAACCCTTTATGTGGCAATTTCTATTTGAGTTAATTCTCCATGTGAATACCTGATGTGTAGTTGATCGATTTTAAAACAGTCAGATCTCCTTCTCCAGAGAAGGACTGGAGCAGTTGCACGTCATTCTTTATAGCCTGAGGGTTCAGCCGCACTTCTCTTTTAAAAAAAAGAACAGAAAGAAAAGCATGAAAATATAATTAAATCACCTTCTGGTTTATTCAACTATTTCCTTTATGCAGTTGGTTCCAGCATTTATTTTCTGTGTATTAAATCAGAACCAAACATTTTATTTGAAGAAAATATATTACTGTAACATCTGGAAAAAATACCTACGTAAGTATCCTGGGCAAGCCAGATATTTTCAAGGTCTATAAAGTGGTGCCAGAACCTTCTAAATTGTGCCAAAATGTAAATATGCAGATTGTCCATACCAAGTAAAAATAAATCATGGTTCTGCAGACAATAAGTAGTTTTAAAATTTAAAAAAAAATACTTATTTAAACTTCTAACATTGTAACAGGCTTACAACTAATATGAAGTGATATCATACGAAATTTGAAAAAAATATGGTAAATTGTTCCCATGAAGGGAAGATATCACAACAGACAGACTTCCTGCCCTATCTAAAGAAAGAATCAACTAAAACTAAGGTTAGATATGGAAGTGTCATTCTCTGAAAATAAATTCCACTTTCTCCTTAGAAACGTTTGAACTCCACTACTGTTGGCAGCGACGCCTTCAGTTGCCTAGTCTCAAATTCTGGATTTGACTCTCCTAATTTTTCCTCCTGTAAGTCACTCTTCAAAACATTCCCTTTAATCAAGCATTTGGTCACCTGGCATAATATATCTTTTTAGGGCTTAGTGTCAACATCTGTTCCGTAATTTATCTCTGAAGAGCCTTCAGATGTTATACCACATTAATGATGCTACATAAATGCAATGTATTATTGTGGGCAGTAAGAAAGCTATAGAACAATAAATGAAAACCTCCATCCATGCTTCCTAATTTCTGAAGTAGCTCTTCTGCTAGGACAAGAATCCAATGTAATATTCGAAAGTATAAAAGATGTTGTGCAGAATTTTATAGTCCCATGTCTGCTGGTTTGAAGTTCATAAATTGCATTGCATGGCCTGCCTATCATATCTGTTGACCCTGTATTGTTCTCTTATTTCTATTCTTTTGGGATGGAGTATGACATAGCAAGCATTTCTGCCCTTAGACTGACTTAGACCCTTCATAACTGATAGCAGCTAGGAAAAGCTGGTAGTTATGCTGATGATGGAAAGCTTGGGGGGAGGGGCAGTGAGTGGATAGGTGGAGAGGGAGCCCCTGAAAGAAAGGACAGAGAGGGAGACTTGAGAGAGATAGACTGAGCTCCCAGAGAGGTTTGGGGGGTGGGAAGCGAGAGAGAGAGAGAGAGAGAGAGAGAGAGAAGTTAAGCTAAGGGATAGTTCATAGTAAGTCAGGGAGGAGGAGAAAACTAGATATGTGATAATATGGACTATGAGTAGTTTAAAATGGGTTGGCTGTGCTGAAAACAACCTATTTCATGACAGGACTTGGGGTGTGTGTTGGTGGGGGCGGGGTGGGTGGCATAGTCATCAGGGTTGGGGTTGGTGTGGAAATTGACATGAAAGGAGGTGTTCATGCTTTAAACTTGTTGAACTTAATATTGAGTCTTCAAGGCTATAAAATCCCCAGGCAGAAGATGAGGTGTTGTTCATCCAGCTGGAGCCTTGCTGGAGTACTACAGTGGGCCCAAGACAGAAACACTGGCAGGGAAACACTGTCAGATACATTAGGGACATTTAAGCGACTCTCGGATAGGCCATGGATGATAGTAAAATGTAGGGTATGCAGGGTAGTTTGATCTTAGAGTAGGATAATAGGTCGGCACAACATTGTGGCCGAGCGGTCTGTACTGTGCTGTACTGTTCTATGTTCTATGGAATACAGCCGTGTGCTAAAGTGACAGGCAACTGGAAGCTGTGGGCCATTTTTACAAACAGAACGTAAATATTCCATAAAGTGGTCATGCAGTCTGTGTTTTATCTCCCCAGTGTCGAGGAGATGACATTGCGAGCAGTGAATACAGTAGACTAAATTGATTGGAGTGTAGGTAAATTGTTGCTTCATCTGGAAAATATTAGATAAGTGTTATAGCTGTTTTCCAAAATGTTATGAGATGCATGGATATGGTTTATAATTCAAATTAGGATGCTTACCTTCTTGTTGGTTAGATGTTATGAAAACATTACTATTATCTTTCTAAAGTGTCAGAGGACTCACCTGGCAGCTCGACAACCAATGAGACACTAGTGTTGGCTCTTTTCACCGAATCTCAAGCCAACCAGGCAGCAGTGAAACCACCAGTGAGCCTTCCCTGGAATCAAGACCTAGTGGGATCTTGATTAGAATCTAACAGCTCGTGTTCAGCAATACCACAGGAGAGACTATGGCTGACATGGCAAAGACATCTACCACATCCCAGAATCATGGAGCACCCCAGACCAAAGATAAATAATCTTTTTTTGGTGGGGGGGAGGTTTGTGAAATTAGTGGGATAAGGATCACAGGGTTTGTAAGGGTTAGTTTGGCAGCTTGGTTGGGGGAGTGGGTGCTGACTCACAGTAGGCCCCTTCCCAATGTATATCCCTCAATCAAGAACTGAATGCCTTTAATGAAACACACCATCCATGACCTAGTGCTAACAAGTTGGCTGCAGTTTTCAACACCTTGCAAATTGCACAGTGACAGGCCCACCTGCCACTGGGCTAATACCAGTAGTGACAGTATGAGGCTATCAAGCGATCATTAATTAATTGACTGTACACTTTCTTGGTGGAGGCAGGAATGTAGCGAGTTCAGGTATGTCACCATCCCAACTAATTACATGTCTTCCCAGCTCCAAGCTCACTACCAGCAAGAGCAGAAGATTCCATTTTATCTCTAAACTGTCACATTTGCAACAATGATCTTTTTATGAACAACACTTACTGTGAAATTTTCTGTAAAGAAGTATTTAGAAGTTGCATGTCTAGCTGCTGCAGAAGCAGAAGCAACTTCATCTGAGCTTCAGCCTCAGGTTCTTCATCGCCTTTCTTCACTTTTTCTAGTAAACGAAGCATAGATTTGTCCTCTCCTTCCACAGTAGCAAAGCTTGGCCCCAGGATCTTTGCAATTGGGTCTCTGTTTGCTAATACATTTTAAAAAAGTACAGTTAAAGAAACAATTGCATCAATCCAATAATTATGAATGCTGCAATGAAAAAAAATAGGTATTGCCTGGCATCCATCTCAACACCACACTACTGTTTTGTTGCACTCCACAGATACAATAGGACAAATTTATTTTGTATCAATACATTCAAAATGCATCCTTACACATTTATTTCCTGAAGTGACACCATGACTCAAGGAGGTTGGCATTACCAAACATACTTACAGTCACTCCAAAATTTTAACATGTTTAGATTAGTCACATTAAAAGCTAACAGGCTCAGAAGTGTGGCCTCTAGCATTTCTAATAGTTTATTGAGTGAATGTAATGGCACACAAAAATCACAAGTATGAAAAATACTCAAAAGTAATCCTTGTACAGTGCTACTGGTTGAACTCAACAAAAAAAATAACACTGCCGCAACTGGAGGGAGTTTATTGCTGCAATTTTGTGCATCGTGGGTGTTGCAGAGAAGAAACACTAAGCAGATGCAAAGCCTACTTAATGTGAATTCTGCTCAGGGAGCAATCTGTTTGCAAATCAATCTCCCACCAGCCAGTCGGCAGGCAAGGCATCAACAACGAGAGGTGGGACACAAGGTAGAAGCTAAATTTGTCACCTAATTGGAATAAGGGTCTAAAAGGCTTCACACTGAGGAGTGCCATTAACAACATCAACAATGATAGTATCATATGGACTTGTGGGCAAAAGAGCTCAGGATTGCGATACAGTGAGACCTGACATTTGGATTTCCTCAAAATCTCTATAAATATGAGCTCAATGTTACCAGAAATTAGCCAAAGTGTCATATTTTGCAGTTTCATGGAGGGTTTCTTTCCAAGAGGTCTAATGAGATTTCTCATGCTATCTTCCCAAATTTGTCTCATCACCATGGGGGCATAGTGCATAGGTGTGTTATTTGTTGTATTTTCCTTCTCACTACATGCAAAAGTATATGTCACTGCTAGGACTTTCCAGAAAAAAGATCTCTGGCACCAATACCATTTAAAGTCTAGCCACATACTCGGTCAAGCACTGTCAGTCCTGAGATGGACTTCAAAGGGCATGTAGTGAGAAAGCAACGAAACACAGATGCTTTTCAAGGCACACAAGTGGCACGACTGACACTTCACTTCATACACAAGTGCATATTTGCACAGCTATGCTATTTAAGAATCAAGCTACACAACCTACCCAACCTTAGCATCATCCCTTCTTACATCCCTTCTCCCAATGCCCAGTACAGGCAAACACCTTTTATTGTTCAATGTGGGACTATTACATACAGGAAAGCCTTCAAACAGTTCAAAGCATTTACTTTGCAGCAACAACAAAAGAGAACAAATAGACAGACCGAAGATGCATCTATCTGTTAGGCATTGCCCTTGCCTTTCAAACACCAACACATTTATAATTAATGAGTGATCACTACATCTGGCTCAGATCTACTGGAACCAGGTGTCAATTAAGTCCTGTCTGGCTGTTGTGTTTCATGCTGCACTGTTCTAGCACGCAGAAGGTGATGCTCCTCCTGCTGAATCTCCTCAAGTTCCTTGGAAGACTGCTGCTACTCTCCCAGCTCTTCAGAGGCCACCTCAACCCTTTGTTGTCTATTCCAGTTGAGCAGAACTCAGCATGCTAGGATTGTGCAGCACACTGTCTTGAGTGCATTGCAAGGCACTCTCCAGATTGATCCAAGCATCAGAACCTCATATTCAACAGAACAATCTTCTGCTCCATAATAGCCCTTGTTGAAAAACGGATTGTGTAGTACCTATGCTCAGCTTGTCGGGGGTTGCATAATGAAGTCATCAGCAAAGATCAAAGAAGGTAAAATGAAATGGTCCTTGTAAGGCATCTGACCCTTGAAACAAAGCAGAAACATGAGAGTTCTCAAGGTTATAAACATCATTGCAGCTGACAGGGTACCTGGCTGTAAGATCATAAATTATAGGAGCAAAAGTAGCTCCTTTGGCCTATTGAATCCATTCTGCCATTCAATGAGGTCATGGCTGATTTGATAATCTTCAACTCCACATTCCTAGCTTTTCCCCATAACCCTTGATTCTGTGGAGAAATGCAGAAGGTCTGGCAGCACTTGTGAAGAAAAAACAGTGTTAATGTTTCGAAGTCCAGTAACCTTTGTCTGAAGAAGGACTCAAACATTAATGCTGTTTTCTCAACACATGCTGCCAAACCTGTTGAGTTTCTCCAACAATATCTGTTTTTGTTTGCTGCAGATCTCTAGCATCTGCAGTTCTTTGTTTTATATTATCTTTGATTCTCTTATAGATTAAAAATCTATCTCAGCCTTGAATATATTTAATCAACCACACTTGACAGCCCTTTGCCACAAAGAATTCCACAGTTTCACCACTCTCAAAAGAAATCTTCCTCATTTGTGTCTTAAATGAGTGACTCCTTGGTCTGAGATTGTGCCCCCGGTCATAGACTCTCCCACAAGGAGAAAACAACTTCCCTGCATCTAATGTGTCCAGCCCCCTAAGAAGTTTATGTTTCAATAAGATTATTTTTAAAATTTGTTCAAGGGATGCAGGCAGCACTGGATAGGTCGGTATTTATTGACGAACAATAATTGCCCAGACGGCAGTTAAAAGTCAACCACATTGCTGTGGTCCTGGAGTCACATGTAGGCCAGACAAGGTAAAGATGGCAGACCTCCTTCCCTTCAGGATATTCATGAATCAGATGGATCTTTTTTTGACAACTAACAGTGATTCTATTAATAGCATTTTTTCATTTCAAAAGGTAAAGATTTTAAAAAATGAATTTCCCCAATTTACATTCTTTTAGGTTCAGGTTGACAGAAAGCACAGATCAAGTTGCTGTGCTTAAGAATTACTATTACAAGCAGTTTATTCCCTGCAGAATTTTGAACGGTTGGTCATATGATTCCTTTTCTGAAGATATTTGCCTGGATTTGAATATCCCATGTCTTCAATCTATGTCAGCAGTTTTAATTTCTTTGTGTTAAGCATGTGAATGTTTTATTTCAACTTATTGATTGGTTTGGATTCTATTCTTCCTCATTTGTAATTTAATAGTGTAATCACGGAGGACAAAATTAACATGTTCACGAGGTCAATTCTACAATTCGACCCCATATACATTCCACTACGGAGGAAACCTGGAAGTGAGGCAATCCATCGCAATGGACCCCAGAGTTTAAAAACCAGGCGGGAAAACACATCGACACTTCATCAGAGGCTGCACTGAGGGTGTTACCAAGCACGGTAACGAAACATCAGTGGAACAACAAACCAGCTCGGCGAACCAACCAACCTCAACAAGATAATAAAACCTTCAAGAATTGATGGACATAAATCGAGGCTAAGGGAAATCCATAATCTGGATTTCTGACTAGGTTAAGACAACTGGCAGAAGGCTGTGACTTTGGTTTAAGCCTTAATGAGATGCTTAGAGACTGTCTGGTATATGGAATTAATGATGTAATTATGCAAAAATGCTGACTAGCTGAAGCCCAACTGGTCTTCAAACAGACACAATTGGCTTTATCTTTGGAAAATGCGGCAAGTGGAGCAGATGAGTTGTAGGGTATTCCGATGGAAATAGACACTTGCCAGTCTGAATGAGCTTGGGGAACACCACTTGAGTGCAGGCAATTGCATAGCGTCACTCAGGTCATATCCTGAACAGAGGGATGCTAGGTCAGCCCACACCAAAACACCAAAACAAAGCCAAGCCTTAGCTAATTGGTTAAAACTGTCTTCAGCATCCTGGCCAACAAGCCACTGTAGGTGCTGCTGGTATGCAGACTCAAGACAGCAAAAGAATCCTACTAGACCTAAATTGAATAAGATAACTCATAGACCGGTATCCAGGAGAGTGCACATCCTGGAATGTCCACCTACATCTGGATTGGAACAGTTAAATTGCTTAGCAACATCCAAATCAGAACCAATCAAGATAAACATCTGGTTAAGTGGTCATCTGGTCCTAATGGAGGTTAATAACGGTGCAACCATATCAGTGATCAAAAAACCAGTTTTTAACAAAATTTGCCTGGACTCCAACCCTTAAGTTTGTGCAAGACCTCAGCTAGGCTGAAAACCTATACCAAGGAACCTTTACAGATTAAGAGTACAACTTTGGTTCTGGTCTTTAATGAAAACTAGCAGGTTTAGTTACCAGTGATTATAGTAAAAGGCTTGGGCCCAAGCTTGATTGGGCGAAACATCTGGTTAAATAGTCATTCGGTTCTAATGGAGGTCAATACCAGTGCAGTAGTATCAGTGATCGCAGAACAAGTTTTTTATAAAATTCTCTCTGGACTCCAGCCCTTAACTTCGTGCAAGACCATAGCTAGCCTGAGAAACTATACCAGGGAATTTTTAGAGATTAAGGGTACAACCTTGGTTCCAGCATCTTAGGGAAAGCAGCTGGTTCAGTTACCACTGATTGCAGTAAAAGGCTCGGGTCCAAGCTTGATGGAGTGAAGTTGGGTGTGAGAGACTCCCTGAAATTTTCATAGAGTCATGCAGATGTACAGCACAGAAACAGACCCTTCAGTCCAACTCGTGCATGCTGACCAGATTCCTGGATAAAACTACTCCCATTTGCCAGTGTTTGGCCCATATCCTTCTAAACACTTCCTATTCATATACCCATCCAGATGCCTTTTAAATGTTCTAATTATACCAGCCTCCACCACTTCCTTTAGCAGCTCATTCCATACATGCACCACCCTCTGCTTGAAAACTTTGCCCCTTAGGTCCCTTTTAAACCTTTCCCCTCTCACCTTAAACCTATGGCCTCTAATTTTTGACTCCTCCACCCCAGGAAAAAGACCTTGTCTATTTACCCTATCCATGCCCCTCATGATTTTATAAATTTCTATAAGATCACCCCTCAGCTTCAAACATTCGAGGGAAAATAATCCCAGTCTATTCAGCCTCTCCCTATAGCTCAAACCCTCCAACCCCGGCAACATCCTTGTAAATTCTGCTCTAAAAGTTGGTACAGCTGTTACTTGCTGCATTGTGGCCCACAGAGAAGGGAAATCATCGTTTATTGTTGCAAAGAACTGCTGTAAGCTTGAGAGTCATGCATGTCAATTATGACACTTAGAGTCATAGAGTCATAAAGATATACAGCACGGAAACAGACCCTTTTGTCCAACTCATCCATGCTGATCAGATATCCAAAATAAATCTAATCCCATTTGCCAGCTTTTGGCCCATATCCTTCTAAACCCTTCCTATTCATATAACCTTTTAGCATGCCTTTTAAATGTTGTAATTGTACCAGCTGCCTCTGGCAGCTCATTCCAGACACACACCACCCTCTGCATGAAAAATTTGTTCCTTAGGTCCCTTTTAATTCTTTCCCCTCTTACTTTAAACCTACACCCTCTAGCTTTGGACATTCCCGTCCTAGGGAAAAGACCTTGCCTATTTACCCTATCCATGTCCCTCAAGATTTTATAAACTTCTATAAGGTCACCCCTCAGCCTTCGACGCTCCAGAGAAAATAGCCCCAGCCTATTCAGCCTCTCACTATAGCTTAAACTCTCCAATCCTGGCAACATCCTTGTAAATATTTTCTGAGCTTTTTCAAATTTCACAATATTCTTCCTGTAACAGGGTGACCAGAATCGCACACAGTATGCCAAAAATGGCCTAACCAACGTCCTGTACAACTGCAACATGACCTCCTAACTCCTATAGTCAATGCACTGGCCAATAAAGGCAATCATACCAAATGCCTTCTTCACTATCCTATCTACCTGTGACTCCACTTTCAAGGAACTATGAACCTGCACTCCAAGGTCTGTTTGCTCAGCAACACTCCCCAGGACTTTACCATTAGGTGTATAAGTCCTGCCCTGATTTCCCTTTCCAAAATACAGCACCTCATTTTACCTAAATTAAACTCCATCTGCCACTCCTCAGCCCATTGGTCTATCTGATCAAAATCCCGTTGTACTCTGAGGTAACCTTCATCGCGTCCACTCCACTTCCAATTTTGGTGTCATCTGCAAACTTACTAACCATATCTCCTATGTTCACATCCAAATCATTGGTTCAACATTTTCAATTAGAAAATGGCTGTCTGAGTGAAGTCCTAATTAAATACCGGGAAGTCTTCCAGGAAGGTCTAGGGAGTACTGTGTACAGTTCTGGTCGCCACATTACCAAAAGAATGTGGATGCTTTGGAGGGGGTGCAGAGGAGGTTCACCAAGATGTTGCCTGGTATGGAGGGTGCTAGTTATGAAGAGAGGTTGAGCAGATTAGGATTATTTACATTAGAAAGACGGAGGTTAAGGGGGGACCTGATTGAGGTCTACAAAATCATGAGAGGCATAGACAGGATGGATAGCAAAAAGCTTTTTCCCAGAGTGGGGGACTCAATTACTAGGGGTCACGATTTCAAGGTGAGAGGGGAAAAGTTTAAGGGAGATATGTGTGGAAAGTTCTTTACACAGAGGGTGGTGGGTGCCTGGAACGCGTTGCCAGTGGAGGTGGTAGAGACGGGCACGATAGCATCATTTAGGATGTATCTAGACAGATACATGAATGGGCAGGGAGTAGAGGGATACAGATCCTTGGAAAATAGGCAACAGGTTTAGATAGAGGATCTGGATCGGTGGAGGCTCGGAGGGCTGAAGGGCCTGTTCCTGTGCTGTAATTTTCTTTCTTCTTTGTTCTTTGGAGTATCAGAGGGGCTCAGGTCAGTTTGCATATTGACAAGGAAGCAATTCCACAATTATGCAAGGCCCACCCAGTGCCATTTGCCTTAAAGGCAAAAGTAGAGGCAGAAATCAGAAGTCTGGACAGTGAAGGAATCATCAAACCAGTCTAATTCGCAAAACTGTGCAGCACCAGTTGTGCCAATTTCGAAGCCCGATGGGTCAATGTGGGGATTTTAAACAAATACTGAACTGCTTTTCATAGCTGGATAAATATCCATTTCTTCAAATACAGGAATTATACACAAAGCTAGCAGGAGGGTGCTGTCATTCACGAAGCTGGACATGAGCCAAGCTTATTTGTGATTGTGTTGAAATAGCTTCAACTAATCCCTTATGAAACCAAACATTTCAGTGAAGTATGCAATAACTTATGCAAACAAATATCTCACTTCTGGACTTAATCCTTTATATTAACAAACATTTCCATTCAATAAGCCTTTGGAACTCTCCATCAATAAGCAGCCAGTATGAAAATGACAGTTTAGGAAATAAGTCATAAATCCTCTTTTTTTATGAACGGCACGCTGAAATAGCAGCAATTTTCTTTTTCTTACTTCCACATGACAATGTTAAAAAAATTGTTGCTAGTCCCAATAATTTAAGCAAAGCATACCTTTTCAAAATCCCAAGGATTTATATTTCCTCCACCAATGGTGTCCTGGGACCAGACTAAAGGAGTATCTTACATTTCCAAAAGTGGAGAAATATAAAACATTTCCCCTAGTCCTGACCACTCACACTCTACCCGTGCCCTAACTAATGCCTACTTCCATAAACAACCTTTTCTCTCTTCACCTGCCATACCAATTCAATTAGTATCCACAAGTGTTCGTGCCCACAGAACTATGTTTGTTCTCCTATTCCTTAAATTTATATATTGCAAACTGTATCGAGAAGGGCACTTTCATTCATAAATACACATTTTAACACTTGACACATTTTTACAGGTCAACACCTGTTGTTAGTTCAGCACTTGTTGATGGAACTGTCCAACTTGTCAAGACCTAAGAGCTTTATGCCACATGTATACAACCTTCTCCAAAAATTAACAATTTCAAATAGCACATGTTCCCCCAACTCCTTCTCCCACACAGCATTGTAAACCACACCCCAAGGAGTCCATAGGGGTACCCTGGCTATCCAAAAGAAATTTTCTGAGAATAAGTGAGTTCCTACCTGATCCAATCTCCATATTCTTGTTTCTAGACACAAGGCACTCTAAAGTCAGATTTTAATAGAGGCAATTGCTCATTTACATGGCCAGCCATCTCCAAGAACCAAATATGCATGAAGTACTGTCTGTTCCCAAAGCCGTCACTGCAGAATTGAACAGATTCAGAGGCAGGACTGGAATTTCCGACCTTTTCATGCATTTTCAATTCAGTGGGGAGGCTCTCCATCATGGTAAAAATGGTAAATGGTAAAGATGGTAAAAATCAGGACTGTTACTTATGTTTCTCTCTCCACAGATATAACCTGGTAAACGGAGGGATGTCAGTTTCTACGACAGATGAGGGGATAGCTGTCAGGTTCTGGGGATAGGGGCATGTCATCAGCAAAAAATTTGAAAGTCTCACTGTGACCTATGCATCCAGATTATGAATTTTAATGCCAAGCAATTACTCTTTAGATTGTCTTTTCCACATTTGATAGATAGTCCCAGCAATAAACATTCCTTTATATATCCCTGAGAGTTTGGCTACCTTCAGCTCAATTACGTGGCCATTTTTAAGCATACCAGGTTATTTTTCTCTCAACCTCAAAGTCCAATTAACTTAAAAGCCTTAGTCAAGATTTTAAAGATTAATAGTCTATATCTTGGTGAGGCCACACTTGGAGTATTGTGTGTAGTTTTGGTTTCCCAGTTTGAGGAAGGACATTCTTGCTATTGAGGGAGTTCAGCAAAGAATCACCAGATTGATTCCTGGGATGGCAGGACTGACATATGAAGAAAGACTAGATCAACTAAGCTTGTACTCACAGGAATTTAGAAGAATTAAGGAGATCTCATAGAAACGTATAAAATCTAATGAGATTGGACAGGCTAGATGCGGGAGAATATTCCTGTTGTTGGGGAAGTCCAGAATTTGGGGTCACAATCTAAGAATAAGGGGTAAGCAATTTAGGACTGAGATAAGAAGTACTTCTTCACCCTGAGAGTTGTGAACCTGTGGAATTCTCTATCACAGAAAGCTGTTGGGGCCAGTTCATTACATATATTCAAGAAGGAGCTGGACACGGCCCATGCAGCTAACGGGATCAAGGTGTATGGAGAGAAAGCAGGAGTGGGATATTGCAGTTGCATGATCAGCTATGACCATATTGAATGGTGATGCAGGCTCAAAGGGCTGAATGACCTATTCTTACACCTATTTTCTATGTTTCTTTGTTTCTATCTCATATCATCACGATAATTTCAACACCACACATTTCAAGTGCTACAATATAACTGCTGATATTGTTGCTGATGTTGAAAATTTGAAATTAAATTTGTAACAGACAACATTATTGACAGGATCTGGTTATTGTAGTAAAGAGAGTTTTAAATTCTTGTGAATGAACAGTGAAGGGTTTAATTGAGCATAACCATTTACACAGTATAGAGGATTGTAAGAGAGGACCTGTAAACTGGTAGTCTCAGGTTCCAGTTCTGTGACGTGATGTCTCTCTGTCATGTCTAGCGATGTGCAAGCTAGGTGGATTAGTCATGGCAAATATGGGAATAGCGTGGGGGCTGGGTTTGGGTGGTAGGCTCTTTGGAGGGTCGATGCAGACTCAATGGGCCAAACCACTTCTTTCCGCACTGTAGGATTCTATTTCCAGAATAAAATGTATAATTAAGGAGAGACAATGGTGTAGTGGTAATGTTAATCCAGATGACAGATTGTAAAATTTGAATTCTGGAGTTAAAACAAGTTAAATTCTGGAATTAAAAAAGTCTCTCAACTGCAAATCAATCCTACCATTCCAGCAATCAGTCTGGTGAACTTTCTTTGCACTCCCTCAAAAGCTAGAACATCTTCTTCAAATCCAAAACTGCACACAACACTTCAGGTATGGTCTTATCAATGCCCTGTAAAGTTGCAGCATTGAACTTGTCTTGGTTAGAACTTTGAGGCAACTGTGGTCTAAAACTAAACACGGAAAAGCATACAAAAAAGTCATTCTGGATCAGTAAGAGCATTCAATTCAATTGCTTTTTTAACTTGTTAAGAATATTGACTGACCATTATCAGTTGTCCAACTTCTCATCAGTTAAACTGAGCTCTCATTTACTCGTTGAGCTAAAAAAATAACAAATTTTGCTTTTGAACAATTTGTACACAATCTGTCAGAAGACAGTATGTTTGTAAAACAGATTGGAAGCTGAGATTGGACAATGTGTAAACAGTTCATCTTGGTGGGATGATAGAATTGTTCTGTTATGAAAATGTACAGCCCTAAGCAACTAAAAGGTAGAGCAGTTACTTCCAAAATATAGAGCTCATGTGAACAATCGGAAGTCCTTTAACTTTATTAGTAGCCCGAGAAGGTTCATGCATAATCATCTTTGATTTCTTGGAGGAAACATATTGTATTAATTATACAATTTAATGTAATACTTCAGAGCAATTGTACAAGCACAACTTTGTTGTTAGGCAATGTAAATTAAAGATTGTTTAAAACCATTTGGACCGGAATCACATGAAGGTTCATGTTGAAGAACTCGGTTTTCCAAATGCAACAATGGGAAATCCGATAAAATTGGTGTCTATTAGGAGAGACTGAGCTAAACGTTTAAAAATAACAAGTACAAAAAGATTAACTGATTTGGGCTTGATGAATTCAGAGGATTTTTTCCCAATTTAAGATGGCAGCAAATCCCTAATGTAAATATAAATCAGAAGAAGATACTTGGTTGTGACCAATTCATACATGGCAATCAACCTCACAAATAAAAAAAAACTTAGAATGACATGTACACTGGAGAATTTATGCTTTGTAATCCACACATATGTGAAAAAGTGGCTGTTTGAGCAAACAGAAAAAAGAATAGTTGGGTGGGGGTTGGTTGGAGGCTGGTGCTGTTAAAGCATCAACCAAAGTAAAGGGTTTTAGAAAGGTAAATTGAAAAGCTATAGTTGTGTGGATACCAAATTTGAAAACAAGCAAAACAATTATAAACAGATAGCAATTGCGTCAGAAATTTGAACCCACAAAATAGATCACAAGTATATTGTGACTGTGTCAAAAGTGTGAAAAACCCCAAAAAGCAAAGAATGCGCACTTCAGAGGATTCTTTCGGCAACATTCTCTGTATCCCTGTGCGAAAGTGAGAGAGAATTAGCTGACCTACAAATAACTGAGATACAAAGCAATTTATCCCTCCATAATATTATCTTTAATGCTGGAAGAATTTTAAGCAACGTATTTTCTATAACCACACACTGTTTTAAGTTTGTTTTTAATTGTTCATCAATGTATGCATAGCCATGTGTGTTACTTCTGAGATACTTCCAATAATGTTTTGGTGTTAAATTAACTAAAATTGAAAATATTGTTTGGGTTTATAACCTGGAATTATCACATAAAAATTGGCACTTGAGGTTCATTCCCAAAATCAATATTCTTATGGGGTATAGAAATGTGACTAAAGTTTTTGTAGAGATAGTAGGAACTGCCGATGCTGGAGTCTGAGATAACAAGGTGTAGAGCTCGATGAACACAGCAGGCCAGGCAGCATCAGAGGAGCAGGAAAGCTGACATTTTGGGTCTGGACCCTTCATCAGAAATGCTTTTAGTTTTTGTATCTGTTTTTCCTTAGACAGCACCTTCCAAACCCATGACCACTACCACATATAATGACAAAGGCAGCAGATACATGAGAATACCACCACCTGCTAGTTCTGCTTCAAGCCAAGCATCATCTTGACTTAGAATAAAATCACTGTTTCTTCACTATTGCTACACTAACATCCTGCAATTCACTCTCAAATAGTGGGTGCACCTACACCAAATGGACTGCAGCAGTTCACAAAGGCAGCTTGACACCACTTTCCCTAGGTTGGGCAATAAATGGTAGCTCAGCTAGCAAAACTCACATCCCCAGAATTTTAAAAAAAATTCATTTCAAATTAAGCTGGTGTTTGAATTGAAAAAAAACTTTACAACTTATATTTTTAATTAAAGGTGCTGACATGGACTCATTTTGACTAAAGTTTACCTGCACATCTGTGAAAAGCAGAGTTGACTTACAAAATGGTTGGTTGAGATTCAACCGTGAAGAATTAAAAGCAACAGCAACAGCAAAAGCAAATGCCTGTGTGGCAGCATTTAAATTGAACTTTTCAAAAACGCTTTATTTGTATTAATTAACTGCTAAAATTTGCTATTGCAGTTTAAATTAAAAACAAAGGGTCTTGTTTTAAATTAATAAAACAATTGCAAATCAATGTTATCTAAACGTGAGGTGTGCTACTATAATTTAATTCTCTATACTCTAAAGGTTTTGTCAAGCAAGTAGTAATTTGGAATAAAATAGTCAACTTCACAGAAGGTAAAATATTTTCTTCAACAGAGTGGATCTTGTAGATTTAGGCAGAGGTTGGTAGGAGACAATTTGGTAAAGCCAAAACTGGAGTACAGCATGCAGTTCTGGTCACCATGTAATAGGAAGGATGCAACTGCACGAGAATAGGAGCAGAGGACATACCAGGATATTTCCTGGGCTAGAGGGTCTGAGTTATGGGGAAATATTGGATAGACTGGGGGTTATTTTCCTTGGAGCAGTGAATGTTGAGATGGATATCAGTAGAAGTGTATAGTATTATGAGAGGCATAGCTATTAGCAAAATGGTCAATAAACAGGGGGCATAGACATAAGGTAAGAGATAGAAGATTAGCAGGAGAGTTGAGAAATGCTTTCACTTTGAGGATGGTTGAAGTCTGGAACTCACCACCTGAAAGAAGAAGTGGAGGGGGGAGGGTTAATTCAGAAACTTTAGTAATATTTAAACAGTACTTGGATATTTACTTAAATAAAACAAAATACTGTAGATGCTGAAATTCTGAAATACAAACAGAAAATGCTAGAGAAATTCAGCAGGTCTGACAGTTCTGAAAATAAGTCATGTCAAATTTGAAGTTTAATGTTTCTCTGTCTGTGGATGCTGCCAGACCTGATGCATTTCTCCAGTACTTTCTACTTTTATTTTTCACATTCACTTGTGTTGTCACAGCCTCCAGGGCTAAAGGCCAAAAGCTGAAAATAGGATTAGTGTAGTGATTAGCACAAATATGAAAGGACTGAATGGCTTCCTTTCATGCTGTAAAGATATGAGTCTAAGCCCTGGATGAGGTCAATCTCACCCCATTTTAAAATCATACCATAAATAACATCAGGCAGCATGGTGGCTCATTGGGTAGCACTGCTGCCTCACAGCACCTGGGACCAGGTTCAATTCTAGCCTCGGGCGACTGTCTGCATAGAGTTTGCAATATTCTCCCCTATGTCTGTGTGGGTTTCCTCTAGGTGCTGTGGTTTCCTCCCACAGTTAAAAGACGTGCAGGTTAGGTGGATTGGACATGCTAAATTGCCCATAGTGTCCAGGGATGTGGGGAGTGTGCCTGAAATGGAGTGCTCTTTGGAGAGTTGGTGTGGACTTGTTGGGCTGAAAGGCCTGTTTCCACACTGTAGGGATTCTATGAATCTATGAACATCCTATAAGTAAGGAAAAAGATTCTTGAAGGAGCCAAAGAAGACCACAACTGATCACGTAGGGACAGGGAGAACTCATTGTCAACCAATCCAGTAATCTTCATTGTACTGTGTTAATGACCCGTTGCTACCATAGTGAACTCATTCTTAATCTAGCAAACTCCACCTCCATCTCTGAAGGGAAGCCACAGGATACCTCAAGGGTGAAAGAGTTGCAAGCCCCAAGCAATGCTTATCTTTCACAAGCTACCAAAACCATGAGTGCAGATAGCCACGTCCATCAGGGATCCTGATACCATGACATTCAGCACTCCAACCACAGTGATCTCCATGTGAGATGCGATGAGACAATCTTTGAGAAATATCAAAAGATAACATGAGTTCAGTGAAAGAACTCCTGAGCCCTCACACCCATCACAATGAAGCCTCATGTTATGCACTCACACAGCATGGCATGGAGGATTCCCAAGGAGGCTTTTGTCATGTCTTAATAAAGAACTCTAAGGGATGGGACATTATCCAATTGTGTGTTAAACAACCAAAATTTTCATGCCACATTTGGAGTAGAATTCTGCCAACAGACCAGCATGACAGCACCCCTCCCTCCATATCAACGAAGAGAAAAGGCTCCCTTCCACATCATATACCTTGCATAGTTATGTTTTACAGAATCTAGCAGTTGCAAAGCATTACCTTCCAATGCCAACCACAGAATGTGTTTGTGAAATGAAAACTCATGGTTCTCCTTTCAAGTGTTTTATTCTCATGACAGTTGTTTTGCTGCCATGACAAGGAGGCAATTAATGCACATAATGCAATGCTCCTGATCACTAGAAATTAAATTAGGAACATACATTTTTGGACAATGAATGTCTTCTCAACAAAGGCATGATACTTGTAATTGCTCCTTGCAGGATCTCCACTCCTCCCCAAAGAAGAAAGCATCGAATTACTCCACCTACTTTTCATGCAATGTCAGTTTTATTTTGTAGTCATTATGCAATTGACTTTTTATCCGACGTGACAAAGTTCCAACATTATGTTTTTGTGAGTGAGTTGAAGTATCTGCCTGTGACTCCAGAAATTCCCCCATACTTCATTTTCCCTTTTGTATTGTTGTTTCTGAGCCCCTTTATGACCTTTCAGTCTCTGCTAATTTCCAGTAAGCCTCTTTATATCGCAAACATGCCCCAGAGACTATAACTTTTGAAATTTCCATGCACTTGCTGGTACCATATCCTCACCAGCAAGAAGCCAGAGTTACTTTGACTGTGAGAACCCATCCACATCCTTCTGCTACTTCTGAAGCGTCTGTCATCTTCTTGTAGGTGATCCCATATTATATCTAGAATTGACTCTATCACTGTCAGTAGCTTCTGTCAGTTCTTTGTCAGAACTGTCCCTTTTGCTTGGACTTCATGGACTACTTCCCCGACAATTATTGACCAAGCCCCCAGGGCTCACTGTGGCCTACTCCCTGGGCTGTATGAACATAGATTCCCAAACTCTGGTTGGGCCAAATGCCAGACTCAACCATGGCCAGCCCCTAGATTGGAATCAGAAAAGCCCTTTGACTATGGCAATACCCCCTGACTGATTGTAGTCCTCTTTCACTGTTCGAAGGACTGCTCCGTTTTCACAATCACACATGGCTATTTTCTTGAATCAGAGATAATGTGCTTGCCGGGTAAGCTACCGAATCACAACGCAGGTGTGACATTGATGTGCAAAAACAAAGTTGCTGGAAAAGCTCAGCAGGTCTGGCAGCATCTGTGAAGGAAAAAACAGTGTTAACGTTTTGGGTCCGGTGACCCTTCCTCAGAACTGATGGTGCTGGGAAAACGTCAGTTTATATGCAGAAAAAAGGGGAGGGGGATGGGGTAGGGAGTAAACAATAGGATAGAGCCAAAAGAGAGAGAAGAGCAGTTGAATCAGGGTGGGAGGGTGAATAGTTGTTAATGGGGACTATTAGTGACTAACAACAGGTAGTGTGTAATGGCTGTAGTAGCAGGCTATGTGGCAACAAAGCCTGGTGTGTGGGGTAGGGGGCTGGGGCATGGGAGAGATTAGGCCCTAAAATTATTGAACTCAATATTGAGGGCTGCAGGGTCCGCAAGCTGAAAATTAGGTGTAGTTCTTCCAGCTTGCATTGAGCTTTGCTGGAACACTGCAGCAAGCCAGAGACAGAGATGTTGGCCAGGGAACAGGGTGGTGCGTTAAAGTGGCAGGCAACAGGTAGTTTAGGGTCTTTTTTGTGAGCAGAACATAGATGTTCTGTGAAGCGGTCACCCAGTCTACGCTTCATTTCCCCAACTACAGGAGACCACATTGTGAGCAGCGAATGCAGTAGACTAGATTCTGGGAAGTGCAGGTGAAGTTTTGCTTCACCTGGAAGGTATGTTTGGGCCCTTGAATACTGGGGAGGGAGGAGGTAAATGGGCAGGTGTTGCACCTTCGCTGGTTGCAGGGGAAGGTGCCGTAGGGCTGTGGGGAAGTGTTGGGGTGAAGGAAGTGTGGACCAGGGTGTCCCGGAGGGAATGGTCCCTGCGGAAGGCGGACAAGGGAGGGGACGGGAATATGTGTCTGGTGGTGGCATCTTGCTGGAGGTGGCGGAAATGGTGTCTGATGATTTTCTGGATGTGGATGCTGGTGGGATGGTAGGTGAAGATAAGGGGAACTCTATCACTGTTGCGGGAGGGAAAAGAAGGGGTGAGGGTGCAAGTGCGGGAGATGGGTCGAACCTGGTTGAGGGCCCTGGTGACAACGGAGCTGGGGAATCTTCGGTTGAGGAAGAAGGTGGACATTTCGGAGGCTCCCTTGTCAAAGTTGGCCTCATCTGAACATATGCGACGGAGATGGAGGAACTGAGTGAATGGGACGGAGTCTTTACAAGAAATGGGGTGTAAGGATGTATAGTCCAGGTAGCTGTGGGAGTCAGTGGGTTTGTAGTGGATATTAGTGGCCAGTCCATTGCCAGAAATGGAAACAGAAATGTTGAGGAAGGGAAGAGAGGAGTCAGAGATAGACCAGGTGAAAATGAGGGCAGGGTGGTTGACATTGATGTAATACGGTGCTGCACGTCGACATGCCCAAACCCTTGACAGTTCAGGGCTAGCCACAATGAAAAGCTGTCGGCCTCTCTCTGCACTAAAAAGCAACGATGAACAGGAGAAGGCAGATTGATACCCTCGAGTCTGCTCCACTATTCAATCGTATCATAATCTGACATTCTTTATGTCCACTTTTCTGCCCTTTCCTCGTAATCCTTGATTCCCTCTACTGATCAAGAATCTATCATTCTCAGCCTTAAATATGCACAAAGATTCTGCCCTCAGGCCGCTCTGTGGCCTTCAGTTCCAGAGACTCATAACCCTCTGAGAGAAGAAGTTCCTTCTCAGCTCAGTCTTAAATTGGCACCCCTTTATTCTCAGACTATGCCATTTGATCCAAGACTCTCCCATGAGTGAAACATTCTCTCAGCATTTACCCTGTCAAGCCCTTAAGGATCTGATATGTTTCAATGAGATCACCTCTCATTCTTCTAAACGCCAGTGAGTAGAGTCTCAATCTGTTTACCCTTTGCACATCAGACAATCTCTCCATACTGGGGATCATCCTAGTGAACCTTCTTTGAACTACCTCCAATGAAATGATATCTTCCCTTAAATAAGGGGGCCAAAACTGCTCACAGTACTCCAGATGTCCTCTCACCAATACCTTGTACTGATGCAGTAAGACTTCCCAACCTTTATACTCCAAATCTCTTGAAATAAGGGCAAACATTCTATTAGTCTCCCTGATTATCTGCTGCATCTATGCACTTCCTTTCTGTGTTGTGTGCACTAGTACCCCCAAGTCCCTTCATGTTGCAGCTTTCTGCAGTTTTTCTCCATTTGAGTAATACTCTGTTTTGTTCTTTCTTTCAAGCCACAGAGGTTGGCAGCCTGCAACTGATATGACGATATTGTGCCTTTAAGACTAAATAAAAACTGAACGAACTACAGATTCTGTAAATCAGAGACGAAAATATAAAGTGCTGGAAAACCTCAGCGGATCTGGCAGTATCTGAGGAGAGAAACCAGAGTTAACATTGTGGAGTTTGTACATTCTCCCAGTGTCAGTGTGGGTTTCCTCCCACAATCCAAAGATGTGCAGATTAGGTGAATTGGCCATGCTAAATTGCCTGCAGTGTCCAGGGATGGGTAGGTTAGGTGGATTAGCCATGGGGAATGCAGGGTTACAGGGATAGGGTAGAGGGGTGAGTCTGAGTAGGATGCTCCTCAGAGAGTTGGTGTGGACTTACTGGGCCAAATGGCCTGTTTCCACACTATAGCAATTCTGTGGTGGTTTTCCAATGCCAACTTGATTGGATGAAGGGTCAACAGCGGTGGCAGTCCTAGAGTTAAGACACTGCAATGAAGAAATACTTGGATGAGACCAGGAGAGTGATCAACAAGCTGCAGCTACCAGGTACTCACTCATGTTGGGAATTTGTACCGTCTGATTTTGCATGTGACATATAAATAAGGTGGGGTAATAGTGAGATGCAAATGGATTGCTCAAAGACAAGAAACTGAAGTTGGAATTTCAGCTTAAAGGGGAAAAAATTGTAAAACTTTCTCGGCATTAAGATTCGATTTTTGATTTACTGCCTAAATTCTTTCTTGCCATTGCTCAAACCACATGGAAGTGAAAATTCTAATAGGAAAATTCTGCCTAATACTTTCATTCGGTTCTATTCAATATTTTTGTAGTCATATGAATAGTCATAATTAGAAATAACAATGATATAATTTGCAAGGTGTTTGAGAGCACATGTATTTTTTCTTAAAATTAACATTGATTTTTGACCAACTGACCTGTACTGTGTTTAGAATTAGACAGCAGGACTTTCCCTGACTTCCCAAATGCCAATCACTCCCTACAACAGTCAGGCTGAAACATATGGAGAACAGCCTTTCTGAAGAAGGGTCTAGGCCCAAAACATCAGCTTTCCTGCTCGGCCTGATGTGTTCATCTAGCTGTACACCTTGTTATCTCAGTCTTTCATTGTGGTTTCCTTAGAATGGTCAATTAATGGCTAGGCTTAATTAATATTAATCAGGAACCATTCGGCTGAAAGCAGCAGCAGGCTGCAATTGCAGGTTTTGAAGTCGATGCTCAAAGTGGAGGCAGGTTCTCTCTGACTTAAGTCAAAACTTTTCTAAAAATAAAGTGTTTTGCAGCCAAACAATCAATGTGATGAGGGGAATCCCGCTGTAAGGTAGCCAGTGACTGCTGCTGCAAGCTGGCTGATACAGAGGTCTCTAAGACAGGCTTTCAGTGTGTTGTCTACAGGCCACCTCCAAGCAACTTTCTTTTTATTTCAAAAATATATTTTATTCATTAAAAAAAGTCTTGATATACATAGATAGTCACTAAAGCAGTTTGGTTCTATATAGCTTTAGCATATGGAGAATAAATACATGACACCAGGTTACAGTCGAACAGGTGTCATGTGATTTTTGACCTTGTCCAACTCCAGTCCAACACCGGCACCTCTACATCAGGAGAACAAATAGACATTGGAGATTGACTTTCCCAACAGTTCCAACAAACCCAAAGGCATTTCTTACTTCTGCAAGAAACTATTTACCATTCTGAAGAAGGGTCACTGGACCCAAACCGCTAACTCAGATTTCTCTCCACAGATACTGCCCGGCCTGCCGAGATTTTCCAGCAATTTCTGTTTTTGTTTCTGATTTCCAGCATATGCAGTTCTTTTGGTTTTCTGTTTAGTGTTTAATCACTGACACATCTCTTCCAGGTTTGCCCACCTTGAAGATTTCCTCCTCTCCAACAGGATTTCCATTCCAATCTTTTTACATGTTCACTGTCACTAATTTCACTGTCACTCCTGGTGTTTGATTAGGTAATTGCCAAAACTCATTTCCACAGCCACATTACACTCCTCAGTGACTGACTCCGCCTCAGACTGGTGAATTCCAAATCAAGTTTCATCTTTTGTGTTTTGAAATCTCCCAGGATCAGAGGTATCTTCATAACGTTCAGCATTCCTTAGACATCTGTTCTCACCGCATCCTGAGATCCACACTCAGTGCCTACTGTCACCATACCTTCACTCACCTCCAACACTTTACCTCCGCCTGAACCCCACCCTCTAGCCTTTTATCCATACGTGACCATACTGAAGAAGGGTCACTGGACGCAAAACATTAACTCTGATTTCTTTCCACACATGTTGCCAGACCTGTTGAGACTTTCTAGCAATTTCTGTTTTTGTTCATGTTTCTGATGTCAAGCATCCACAGTTCTTTCAGTTTACTATTTACATATATTCGAGTCACTGAGAGGGTCCGATAATTGAAAAGACACACATTGTACTTTGGCCAAAAGACCTTAAATGATGGTCTTTCCCCACTGCATCTTGGCAGCAATTGTCCCCAAGCTTTAGTGCATCCCTTAGCATGTAGTCCTGGACCTAGGAATGTGGCACTTTGCACCACTCAGTTGAGGTCAGCTCCGTGCACTGGAAGACCAGCAAGTTTTGGGCACACCAAAGAGTGTCTTTCACCGAATTGATGGTCCTCCAGGCGCAGCCAATGCATCCCAAGTTACAGCCTGTAGATCACAGAGTCCTGTTGCTCAGGACAAACATCAATAAAAGCCACTGCATCTCTCTCCAAACTTCCTTTGCAAAGGCGCATTCCAAAAAGAGATGTGTGACAGTCTCTACCCCACTGCAGCTGCTTCAAGGGCAGCATGTGATCCTTCCACACTTGCCTGCAATCTTAAATTTATATCCCCTAACCCTTGTGCCATCAGTTCAATTGAACTGCTTTTTCTTACGTTGTTACTGTGAGCTATGACCTGCTTAATTATATGCACACAGCTGTAAAAGAGGGGTAGAAAACACGTTCCCAAGCCTCCAACTTGGGAGCTACCTTCCTAGGACTATCCCACATCCTCACTCCCCACTGTTGAATTCCATTTCAATATCATACTTTTTCTCTGTGTATTTGCAATGCAGCCTTTGTGGAATGACATCATTACATACTGACAATGCAGGTCTGGAAATTGTGGGCATGCACGTCACCAGATGAGCATGCATTTATAGTTACCTGCAGTTGCACATGTCAGCAGACACTGCCACCCTTGACAGTGATTCTACCAGATTTGGATGGCAGTTTCCTTCCCTAAAAAAAGGATATTATGAATCAAATTTGTTTTGGCAACAACTGACTCTACAAAGAGTTGTTTTGACATATTTTCAATTTTATTCCACCCAATTGCTGTTGGTACCCAGACAAGGAAAGTGATAGTTTTATTACAGGAGCCTGTTCCTGTAGCCAAGATCTTTAAATGTTAAAGTAAACAGAAAGTGCTAGAAGTCCTCAGAACAAACATCTGTGGAAACAAACAACATGAATGTTTCAGGTCTCTGACTTCTCATCAGATTTGGAAAATGTAGCAAATTTTAAACAATCAGGCAAGGAGAGTGGGGGTAAAAAAAAGAGAAATGAATTCAAAATGAATGTTTCTGATAGGTTGGAAGGCAGGAGTGATTTTACCAACAAGAATGGTGCAAATTGAGTGGGTTAAGTAAAAAGGACACAATGGTTCTACTCTACATTGGAGAGATCAATAGCCAACTGGGTGACTGCTTTGCAGAACATCTTCATTCAATCTAAAAGCATGATTTTGAGTTTTCTGTGGTGTATAATTTCAATTCTTTACTTTGCTCCGACTCTGACCCTTCCTGTCCTTGGCCTGCCCCAATGCTCCAATAAAACTCTTTCAGTCTTCGGACTGAGCATTTTACAGCCTTCTACATTCAATGTTGAGTTCAACAGTTTTCATATCAAAACCTCTGTCCTTATGCATTATTTTGTGTTCATTTTTCTCATTTCTTCCTTAATCCCTTCTTGCTTTACATTTTGGTGCTTGATATCCTGCAATTCGCAACTTGTTTAGATGCACATTTTCTTTCTTTACTTGCTCCATTATCAGTCACTTAGACATTGTTTCATAAAGGCTTTTGTAATTTAATATGCCCTTCCTTCCATTTGTCGCAGACATTCTCTTTGTCTTCTCTGCACCACAACCAACCTTTTCATTAGTTTAAAATATATTACATTTTATATACATGTTTGAAAGGCGATCAGGGACGCCAAAAGGCAATACCAAACTAAGCTTGAGACCCAGACTAACTACACAAGCGGCTGTCATTTGAGAAAAGTTTTACACAACAAAATGGGCTACAAAGCAAAGTCAAACTGAATCATGGGTGACAAACATCCCTACCCGATGAGCTCGGTGCATTCTGTGCTCGCTTTGAACAGAAGGTCAGTGAAATGCTGTCACGTGTCCCAACAGGCTTAGATGCATGTGCACCCACAGTCACTGTCACAGAATTAGATCAGCCTTCTTGACAGTGAACCCACGGAAAGCAACTGGCCTGGATGGAGTCCCCAGCCTTGCACTCAGATCCTGCATGAACCAACTGGCAGGATTATTCACAGACATCTTTGACCTCTCCTGACTTCAATCTGACATACCCACCTACTTCAAGAAGACCACCTTCATGCTGGCACCAAAGAAAAATCATGCAGTGTGCTTCAATGACAACTACGCGGTGGCTCTGACCTCCATAATTATGAAGTGGTTTGAAAGGTTAGTCATGGCTAGCATCAAGACTAGCCTACCAAATTGCCTTGATTCTTTGCAAGTTGCCTACTAGCGCAAGAGGTCCATGGCAGATACCATCTCCCTGACCCTACACTCATCCCTGGAACATCTGGATAAGAAGGATACCTACATCGGACTCCTACTTTTTAATCACACCTCTGCCTTCAACACCATAATTCCAAACAAATGCATCTCCAAACTCCAAGACCTAGGTCACGGCTTCCCCCTCTGTGACAGGATCCTGGACTTCCTGAACCATAGGTCGCAGTCAGTAAGACTAGGTGCTAAACCTCCTCCTGGTCCACCCATATTGATACAAAGGTCAAGAAAGAACAACAAAATCTCTACTCCCTCAGGAGTCTAAAGAAATTGGGCATGTCCACAAAAACACTTACGAGTTTTTATAGATGCACCACAGAAAGCATCCTATCTGGATGCACCACTGCATGGTGTGGCAACTGCTCTTCCCAAGACTGCAAGAAACTACAGAGTCGTGAACACAGTTCAGTCCATCACACAAAACAGCCTTCCATCCATTGACTCCATCTATACTTCCCGCTGCCTCAGGAAAGCAACCAAGATAATCAAAGACCCCTCCCAACCCGGGGTTATACCCTCTATCACCCTTTTCCATCAGGCAGAAGATGTAAAAGTCTGAATTCACATATGAACAAATTCAAGAACAACTTCCTCACTGCTGTTGTCACACTTTTGAACAGACTTCTCATTTGTTAATGTTGATATCTCTCTCTCTGCACTTTCTCTGCAGCTGTAACAATGTATTCTGCACTCTGTTCTTCTGTGTGATGTACTTTGTATGATACAATCTACCTGTACAGCACGCAAAACAGCATTTTTGCATTGTATCTCAGTACATGTGACCACAATAAATCAAATCAAAAAAATTCTAACTTTTTTTAGTTCTGAAATGTAAAATCTGTTTCTTTTTCTAAGGAGGCTTCCAGATCTGCTGTACATCTTCAGTAATTTCCATTTTTATTACAGGTCTAGAGGAGTTATAAAATGAAAAAAAATAGCTAACAGCATCTGTTGTCCTTCACCTTTCTTCAAACATTAGATTTTCTTGATATCCAAGAGTCATAAGAAGTATGTGGATCAACATGAGCATGTGAACTAACTTGTTACTAAAGGGTTAGCTTCTATTGGAAAACGTCATGCTTTGCTTGGGGACATTGTAATTAAGATCAACGCTGCTCTGAAAAACAGTTTGCTTTGTTGGCTTTGCCAGATGTTTTTGGCAGAGTTCATGAAAGACTGGTTGGCTGGTAAGATGAGCATTCCTTCATAGGCTAGGATTGGAGAATACTCAAGAAAACTGTCTGAAGGAAAAATTGAAGTCTGATGATCGAACTCCAAGATACATCAATTACTTATGGCTCAAACGCGCATATTTACACAGGGAGAAAATTTCCTTCAGTCATTACAGGCAGTAAGCTACTATTGTTGATAATAAACACAGAAATCATGTACATCAAAAATCAATGTATGTTAATTTAGCAAAAACATTATTTTAAATGTAAAATGAATTGGTTTGCTAAGTAACCTAGAAAAAAGTCATATGGACATATTAATACAGAATGATATTCAAACTTAATTGTTAGCAGTATGGTAAACAGAAATTTTTATTTATTATTGGTAGCAAGAATTAGAGGTAAGGTGTGTACAATATTCAAAAAGTTTCTTCACTGCAGTATTATTATTGAAACAGATGTGCATAAGGAGTTATTAAAACAGATGACTGACATCTTGCTCAAAGAGGGCGGCATGGTGGCTCAGTGGTTAGCACTGCTGCCTCACAGCCCCAGGGACCCAGGTTTGAATCCACCCTCGGGCGACTGTCTGTGTGGAGTTTGCACATTCTCCCCGTGTCTACGTGGGTTTCCTCCGAGTGCTCTGGTTTCCTCCCACAGTCCAAAGATATGCAGGGTGGGTGGATTGGTCATACCAAATTGCCTGTAGTGTTCAGGGATGTGTAGATTAGGTGGGTTATATGAGGATAGGTCTGGGTGGGATGCTCTGAGGGTTGGTGTGGACTTGTTGGGCCGAAGGGCCTGTTTCCACACTGCAGGGAGTTCCTGAAAGGTAGAGAAATGAAAGCAGAAATTCCAGATCTTCTGAACTAGGCAGCTGAACATACAGATGCAAATGGTGAAACAATGAAAATCAGGAATGAACAGGAGGCCATAATATCAAATTTATGCAGCCAAGTTGATTCACTCAACGTGATATCAGGAAATCATTTGAGGGTCTAGATACTGCAAAGGCTACTGGCCCTGACAACATTCCAGCAATAGTACTGAAGACTTGTGCTCTAGAACTTGTTGCTCCTCTAGCCAAACTGTTCCAGTACAGTTAAAACACTGGCACCTACCCAACAAGGTGGAAAAATGCCTACGTATGTCCTGTACATAAAAAGGACAAATCCTACCCAGCCAATTACTGCCCCATCAGTGTTGTTTTGATCATTAGTAAAGTGTTGGAAGGTTTCATCAATAATGCTTTCAAGCAGCACCTGCTCAACAATAATTTCACTGTCACTGGGTCAAAATCCTAGAATTCCCTTCCTAATAGCATTGTAGGTCAACCTACAGCAGGAAGACTGTAGTGGTTCAAGAAGGCTGCTCACCACCACCTTCTCAAGGGTAATAGGGATGAGCAAGAAATGCTGGCCAGCCAGCGATGTCCATATCCCACAAATGAATAGAAAAAAAACCTGCTCAATGATGCCAATTTTGGGTTCCACCGGGGTCACTAAGCTCCTGATGTCATTACAGTCTTGGTTCGAACATGGACAAAAAAGCTGAATTCCAGAAGCGAGGCGAGAGTGACAGTCCTTGATATTAAGGACACATTCAACCGAATATGGCATCAAGGAGCCCTAGCAAAAGTGGAATCAATGCGTATCAGGGTCAAACTCTCCACTGGTTGGAGTCATAGTTGACACATTAGAAGACGGTTGTGGTTGTTGGAGGTCAGTCATCTCAGCTCCAGAACAGCACTGCAGGAGTTTCTCAGGGTAGTGTCCTAAGCCCAACCATCTTCAGCTGCTGCATCAATGACTTTCCCTCCATCATAAGGTCAGAAGTGGAATGTTAGCTGATGATTGCACAATGTTCAGCAACATTCACAACTCCTCAGATACTGAAGCAGCCCATGTTCAAATGCAACAAGATCTGGACAGTATCGACCCCACTTGCACTGACCAGTGTCAAATAGCCTTCACAGCACACAAATGCCAGGCAATGGCCATCGCCAATAAGAGACAAACTAACCACTGCCCCTTGACATTTAATAGTGTTACCATCACTGAATCCCCCACTATCAACATCCTGGGGATTATCATTGACCAGAAACTCAACTGGACTTGCTACATAAACACAGTAGCTACAAGAACAGGTCAGATGCTAGAAAAACTGTGGCGAATAACTCGCCTGCTGACTCCTCAAGGCCTGTTCACCATCTACACGGCACAAGTCAGGAGTGTGATGGAATACTCCCACTTGTATGGATGGGTGCAGTTCCAACAACACTCAAGAAGCTGGACATCATCGAGGACAAAGCAGCCGTCTTGATTGGCACTACATCCACAAGTGTCCAGTCGCCTCACCAGGAACAGTCAATAATAGCAGTATGTACTATCTACAAGATGCACTGCAGAAATTCACCAAAGAACCTTAGCATCTTCCAAACCCGCAACCACTTCCATGTAGAAGGACAATGGCAGCAGATCCGCAGCACCACCACCTGCAACATTCCCTCCAAGCTACTCACAATCCTAACCTGGAAATATATCGCTGTTCCTTCACTGTTGCTGGGTCAAAATCCTGGAATTCTCTTCCTAAGGGCATTGTGGATTAACCTAAAGCCTGTGGACCGGAGCAGTTTAAGATGGCAACCTACCACCAACTTCTCATGGACAATTAGGGTCAGGCAATAAATGCTGGACAGCCAGCGACACCCACGTCCCATGAGTGAATAAAAAGAAGTTGCATTCATTGGGTTAAAGTATTCAGTGATATATATATATAAAAACAATATATAAAAGAATATCCATTCTGAAATGTTCTCATCCTAAAATGTGCAAATTCATATTTTCAACATATTACAATTAACAACTAAAAATTGCTGAAGTTAAATAAAATGATATAAGCTAACCAACGTACATCCATCATGCATGCTTTTCTTCTCAGGTTAAATTTTTTAAAAATTAAAAGTATGTTTTAAACCAACATGTTTAAAAATGTTGTTATACCCCTCTGGAACAGATGGCACCTGAACCTGGGCCTCCTGGTCCCACAGCATGATTTTCTTTTTTTAAAACCTTTTTTTTTCTAATCAACCCATTCAGAGATATTATTACACAACTCTGGAGCAGGTAGGACTTGAACCCAGGCCATGTGGTCCAGGGATAGAGAAACTATCACTGCATCACAGACCCCTCTCCCTGCCACAAGAGGCTTTTTTCCATTAACCTATTTTTCTAATCAACCTATTCAGAGATGTTATTACACGCCTCTAGAGCAGGTGGACTTGAACCCACGCCTCCCTGGTCTCATAGCATGCATTTCTTTTTCTTTTTTTCAACGAAAGGGCCCCATGGGTTTGTTAACTATTTTTTATATTTAACCTATTTTTCTAACCAACATGTTCAGAGAAGTTATTATGCATCTCTGGAGCAGGTCAGACTTTAAACCAGGCTTCTCGGTCCAGGGGTAGGGATACTACCACTGCGCTTCAATAGGGCCCCATGGGCTTGTATTTTATTATTTTTATTTAACCTATTTTCCTAATCAACCTATTCAGAGATGTTACTGCACACCTCTGGAGCAGGTGGGACTTGAACATGGGCCTCGCTCAGCATGTCTTTCAAACATACCACAAAACTGTTACACTTGGAAACAAGCGTCCACAGATTGACAATTAACAAAACTCAAGTGCCAGATTGCATATGAGTCAAAAGATAACTAAAAGAACAAAGACAGTAGAAAATAAATCAAGCAGCCATAGTGTGTTAACAATAGGCAAAGGCAGAATTGTATGATATTTGAGCCAGTACAACAATTAGTATTTATTTATACCTTCTTCGTAGAAATTGTCTCAACATTAGTTCACAGAATCACAAATTAAAATTGGATCTCACACCAAAGACAGACTAGGACAGGTGACCAAACATTTGGTCAAAAGTCTAAGATTTTTGGTTGAACTTTAAATAAAATTCTTCCAGATGCAACTCAGAAGAGAAATAAAAATACACAAGAGACTGTAGTAAACCAGAGGTCCATGGAAGTGGGAGCAAGTGTTGGGATGAGATTACAGTTGCAAAAAAGGTCAAGGCTTTGGAGGATTTAAACACAAAAATATGAATTTTAAAACTGAGGTGCACAAGGAGGAAATATAGACAAGGGAATACCATTTAGTTCCTTACACAGCTTTGCTAACGGTAGCAAAAAATTGGAAGATCTGAAGTTTAGAAAGAGTAAAAAGGTGGACTGGCAGAAAAGCATTGGACAATTGAGTCTTGAGGTGGCAAAGCCAGGGATGAAGGTTTCAACAGTAAACAAGTTTTGGGATAGGTGCAAGAAGTTAGTTAATGTTGAAAACAAAGTACATCATTTTTGTGATAGAGGATCAGGGGTCAGTGGCTCAACTCAGCATCAGAGTCAAATTAGACACAGAAATTCTGCTTGAGAGATTGAAAGGAGATGGAATCAACAACAAAGTTCAGAATTTGTGAAGGAAACTCAGGAAAACAGTACATACATGTACTGTGATCGGTTGGGGGGGGCGGCGGAGGGGGAGCGGAGGTGGGTAGTGGTGGAGGTGGGGTGGTGTATTGCAAATGTCATTGGACTAGTATTCCAAAGCCATTAGCCAAAGCTAATGTACTGGGGACATGGGTTTGAATCCCACCTTGGCAAATGATGAAATTTGAATTCAATAATATTGGAAATTAAAAGCCATCCTAAATGTCAGTTATCATTTAAAAAACTCATCTGGTTCACTATTGTCCATTTGGAAATCGAAATGTGTCATTCTTACATCTGATCTAAACATCGCTCCAGATCCATAATGATGTGTTGACTTTCAACTGCCCTCTGGCTCTCTGGACCCTTTCAATGGCAATTAAGTATGAGCATCTAAGATTCCTAATCTAACAATACTGAAATTGAAATATGCTCCCCTGCTCTCATCAGCTCCTTGCTTTGACTCAATTAACCTCCTAGGCTGCCAAATTAAACCATGACTGAAGGTTTAAAACCTTTACTGTTGCTTAATACCAAGCAAAACTCCTTCCACACATCTACTCCATTGTGAACACCTCATTTCCACCATTTTTAATTTGTATTTATATAGGGCATTTAATGCAATTAAACAATCCATCTTGTTTCACTAAAGGTATACCAACAAAATATGGCGTCATGGCACAAAAGAAGATTAATATCAGTTGACCAAAAGCTTGCTTTAAGAAGGAAGGCAAAGTTGTTTAGGGAGGAAACATCAAAGTTTGGGACCTAGGCTGTTGAAGGCATGGCCAATGATCAGCTGTTAAAATCGGGGAGGCATAAGAGGCCAGAATTGGAGGAGAGCATGTATCTCACGAGGATAGTTGGTCTGAAGGAGATTACAGAGATAGGGTAAAGCTATCCTATGAAGCAAGTGAATTTTAAAATTGATTCTTTATTTAAACAGAAGCTAGCATACATTAGCAAGCTCAAGGGTGATGCATGAATGGGACCTGGGTGAGTTAAAATACGGGAAACAGAGTTTTGGATCACCTTAAGTTTACAGAAGGTAGTATGTGAAAGGCCAGTCAGGTGTTCATTAAAATAATCATAATAATCAATATGTTTGTATCAACAAAAGATATGGTTGGACATTTCACTAATATAAAGGCTGAGACAAAGATAAAGTTGGCGATATCACACAGGTGGAAATGGCAGGATTAGTGATAATGAATACTTGGTTGAAAGATCAACTTGGCGCTAAATATGGTATTGAGGTTATAGGGAGTAGAATTTAAGGTGGAATCTGAAGCAATGGTTTCAGCCTTCTCATTATTTATAGAGAGAAATTTTCTGTTTGTCCAGCACTGAATATCAGAGAACCAGTCTGACAATTTAGGAACATTGGAAGGCTCAGCCAAGTACAGGTTAGGTAAAACTGAGTGTCAACAGTATAGGTGTGAAACTTCACATGTTTTTGGAGGATGTTACTGAAGACCTGCATGCAGGTAAGAACTAGGAGGGGACCAAAACTTTGTTACCTCTGGTGACCTCAATGATCTAAGTGGAATGGGAAGAGAAGCCATTGACAGTGAAATTCGAGTACGATTAGACAAATAAGAATGGAACCTAGCAAGTGCAATCGCATCAAGTTAGTCAAAAGTACAAAGCCAGTGGAGGTGGATGATACAAATCAACTAAGTCGAAAGCTGTTAGCAAATTGAAAAGAATGAGGAGAGATAGTTTGCCCAATGCATGGACAGATTATCATTTGAGACTTTGATAACAGCTATTTAAATATTGTGGTAAGGCCATAAACCTGATTAGAGGGATTCCAAATGTTTCTGGGAAGGATGAACATGATTCTTAGGCATTAGGTTGCAAGCACTGTGGGATCAAAGCTCCACCACAGTTTTAATTCTTCAGCTCTCTCCCTCTTTACAGCAAAGTCCAAATGCAGCCTAAAGTTCATCTCCAGAGTGGATTCCTCACTGGTTTTGCAACATTCACCTTCAATAAATTACATCCAAAACTGGTCTGTGATGGAACAATCTCCGTTTGCTTAGATGAGCACAAGTCCAATAACACGAAAAACCTTGTCCAGTAAAAAGTAGCCTACTTGGCTACAAACATTCACTCCCTCCACCATTGACACACAGTAGCAGCAGTGTGTACTGTCTACAAGATGCACTGCAGAAATTCGCCAAGATTAAGTAAAGTGGGGCTTGGTCCTCTTATAAATAAGAATGCAGAGTGCATGGTAATAAGGCATTGGCAGATGAAATAAACAAATGTTTTCCATCTGTCTTCACAACAGAAAATACATAAAATATTTAAGTGATCGATCCAAATGGAGAGGTGGAAGGGAGAAAGGAACAAAAATAAAATTGCAACCATGAAGGAACTGGCACTGAGCAAACTGGTGGAGCTGCAGTCTAGAAAGTTTCCGGGTCTAGATGAACTTCATCCTGGGGTCTTAAGAGTTTCCTGATGATGTAGCGGATGTATTAATTTTCCAAACTTCTCTAGATTATGGAAAGGTTCCAGTCGACTAAACAGCAAAGGTAACACCTATTTTCAGGAAGGGAGGGAGGCTGAAGACAGAAAAAACAGGCCAGCTAGCTCGTCATCTGTCATGGGAAAGATGCTAAAATTATTATTAAAGAGATGATAGCTGCACAGTTTTAGAAAAGTGCAAGATAATTGGGAAAGTCAGCATGGTTTCAACAAGAGAGAAAATAATTTTTAACCAGTTTTTGGCATTCTTTAGAGGAGTAACGCACATTGTTGCTAAAAGGGAACAGACCTACTATACTCAAATTTCCAGAAGACATTTGACAAGGTACCACATTAAACATCATTGCAGAAATTAAAATACTCATGGTACGGAGGTAACGTATTAGCATGAATAAAAGATTGGTTGGCTAGCAGAAAACAGTATGCATAAATGGATCTTAGTCTGACTGGCAGGATGTCATAACCGGGTCCTACAGAGGACTGACTTGGAGCGTTGATCTTTTACAATTTATATCAATGACTTAAATGAGGAGAGTGAAGGTACGGTAGCTAAATTCACAAATGACACAAAGATAGGCAGAGAAATGTTATGAAGACATAAGAAAGTTGCAGGCAGAAATAGATAAATTAGCATGGCTAAAACTCTGGCAGATGGATTATAATGTGGAAAAATGTGAAGTCGTTAACTTTGCCCGGAAGAATAGAGTATTAGTTAAATGGAAAACAACTACAGAGAGATTTAGGTATTTTTGTGCATGAGTTTACAAGTTAATATGCAGGTGCAACATGTAAAAGGAAATCCTATCCTTTAATACAAGAGGAATTAAGCATAAACGTTTCAGTTATACAGGACATTTGTGACACCACATTTTGAATAATGTGTGCAGTTTTGGTTTCCTTATGTAAGGAAGGAATGCGTTGGAGCCAGTTCAGAGGAAATGTACTGTTTTAAAATTAGCAGTCACTTTTTTCATGATGAGAGATGAGGAGAACTTTTTCTCTTAGAAGGTCAAGAGACTTTGCAAAGCAAGCTCGAAAAGCCGAATGGTCTACTTCTGCTCCTAATTCCTATGTTTGTATGAAACATTCAAGTCTTGAGATGCTTTGTAAATGCAAGCTCTTTATTTTCCTTCAACAGTTTAGTTTTCAGTTGATATTATTTATTAACATGAATGAAGGTGCTTCTAGAGGCACTGAATTTAACTAAACAGAGAAATACAGAAAGATACGACACAGAGGAGATCTGTGGGCCCATCGTATCTGTGCTGACGAATTGAAAAAGAAATATCTAATTGGCTACTTCCTTGTAACCCTGAAATTTTCTCCCTTTCAATTTATTAGCATTTCTCTTTCTCTTTTGGAAATTACCATTGAAAGGATGGTGGAAGAGATTCAAAGAAATGCATTCCAAATTATAGCATGATCTTTTTTCTCCCTCATCTTTCATGTTTATCAAAACACTTCATGGCAATGGCAACTATCTAATACTCGTGTACTCTATTTTGCTGACCGGTAAACAAATTTGCTAAATTGTGGAAACCACTCTATTCCCACTTTGATGGTAAGCACGGCTGCTATTATTACTTTGATTGTGTTGAATGAACCATATATGCTACAATTATAAGTCCATAAGACACAGGAGCGGAAGTAGGCCATTCTGACCACTGAGATTTTGCCACCATTCAATGAGGTCATGGCTTGATCTGATAATTCTCAACTCCACTTTCTGGTCTCATCTTCATAACGCATTCCCTTCCTGATTTTAAATAAGGTAGAACATTTAATAACTCTTCTGCAACAATGAAGCTATTTAATAAAACTGACCTTCTAGACAAGCTTGTATTTCTTTCAGTTTCTCTTTCTGAGCTATTTCTAGCAGCTTGGCCAGCTGGTGAAAAGTGGACACTTTGATGACACCAGTAGAAGCATCCAAAATCAGCAAGGGGTTTCCATCCACATTTTCTTTTGATACAACAGTTTTTTTGCTGTGATGACAAAGAAAAGTAAATTAAATAAAATGAAAATTGTGTATTCTGTTCCTTTATTCAGCCAACTCAGTATAAATGAGTAATGAGTTGCATCAGTGGCAGGGAACTTACCATACCACCAATTTAATATTTTACATGATCTACAGCATTGGTTTTAGATAATTACTGTTGTTAAATTGTGACATCTGATTTGATCTGATCTGACACCAATGAAGAGTTAATTTTTATATGTTAAAGGTCCACCATCTAGAGGTTAGAATATGTTAACATTATTACACTTATATATCCTTGACAGCTGGCTCAAAAGTAACTAAGCAGACAAGGGTGCAGATCATCCATTGGAAAACAATACTCACATTTAAAAATTGTAGCGATGTCAAACAATTGGCCTCAAACAATAAAACTCTAATATAATCACGCTGAACTTTTTCATATATTCTCTATTTCAATTTTGTCAATAATTTTAAAACTGCACCTACAAAGCCATTTGCAATTAAGCAACATTCAAACAGTAAAAAAAAAGGCAGAAATAGAAAAGTGCATGAAAAATATAAAAGTTAAAATGGATTAGAAAAGAGAGAAACAAACACAAATCTTCCTTCCTGCTCCTCTGATGCTGCTTGGCCTGCTGTGTTCATCCAGCTCTACACCTTGTTATCACAAATCTTGATACTTGGTTTTCTAAAAGTTGGCATTGAATTCAGGTACACAATTAAATGCTAGCTACTATAGCATATTAAAACTATGACTAGATATTCATATTTCCTTTGCTGCAATGTGGTTCGTTTTTAAAACCAAATCTATTCAATACAGCCAAATTTTATAATCAACTCACCAACATCCTAATAAATACCAACTGCATACTTATTAACTGAATTCGCAGGTTTCTCAAAAGCTACGTCAACGTTATAGTCTTGCTTTAATACACAATTTTGTCGGTGCAATAACAGCAACACACAATCTCCTTAATGTGGAACCAACCTGATTTGGTAGTCCGCTCCAAATCCGGATATCTCCAAATTCGACTTCCATTCAAGAGGTTCCCGAAACACCAAAGCAGCTTCCTGTGGGTGCTTGGAACTAACATATTCCACAAATTTGATAATGCTGTTCAGTAGGGAGATGTTCAGAGGGGTAAATTCTAACTTGCCGATCCCGATGCCAGCAGCCGTCCACTGAGCTGCTCGAGTTAACGCTACACCCATGGTGACGGGTAACTAGAAGGAAACGAAAAAGGCATGGGCACAGTGAATAATGAAGCCAAAAGAATTGCTAGAAATTCCTTTCTCAAAACGTTACTACTTGAACAGAATAAAACATAAATAAATAAAGACCCAACGGACGAGTGAATTAAGGTAGCTTAAACACTTGTCCTCTTCCTCACCTAAAAGATCAGCAGTAAAAGCATCTGATTGCTTATTTCAATACAACAAATGCTTACATTTTACTTAATATTATACAATATCAGTGATTTCTTTTTTTAAAAAAAGGTAGAATCCGAACATTGAGCTTTGCTTGGATTCGCACATTGCCCTTTTTGGACAACTAATGAAATTTTAAGTTTAGAGATGCTAACGAGCTTCTATTACAGCTACTTGCCTGCACCAATTCAACAAGTTTGGAGGCCACACTCCGCCAGGCCCTGGACACAGCTACTTCGGGGAATAAAGGCCCCACAGGAAACCCCCGACAGCCAGTCCTCTCCCACGGCGTGGGAATCACTACCAATCCTTAACGGACATAAACGAACCAACTCTAAACCTCTGTACAGATTACAGCCCCCCGTTATTTAACGAAAATGCCCACTCCCCCCACAAAAAAATTCTCCGAACGGATCTTCCTCGTCCGGCCGCGGCGGCGTGCGGTTTCCATGGAGACCAGGGAGCGCCGCCGTTGCTAAGCAACCGCTCCAAACACCAGCTGCTTTTCCATTGATGTGACGAGACCACGTGAGGGGCGGGGAACGTAAAACGGCCACCGCAACGGTTTTAACCGCTATAGAGCGAGGAGGACTGTTCTTCACTTGAGGTAACGTAAACTCGTGTTCAATAACACTTATTCCAACGGCAGGGGTAATTTATCCTAGGCTCGGGTGAAAGACTTGATATTTAGAGATCGGATGCGATTTTTTTAGGGGGAAAAATTCTTTGAGGAGCAAGAATTTACTTTAGGTCTAAAGAAGGGTCACTGGTCTGGAAACGGTAACTCGTTCTTTCCCCACGGTGCTGCTTGGCCTGCTGTGTTCATCCAGCCCTGCACCTTGTTGTCTCTCTTTCCCCACGGGTGTTGCCCCACCTGCAGAGTTTCTCCAGCGATTTCTGTTCTTGTTTCAGATTTCTATCATCTACAGTTTTGTTTTGTTTTGTTTTATTTTATTGACCTCAGTGATTCTTTGGGAGAATAGTCCGCTGTTAAGGTAGGGAAGCCGTTTGGCAGATACGTTCAGTGATGGAGCAGGTAGCACATGAACCTGGGTCTCCTAGCTTACAGGCAAGGACATTACCAGGGAAGAGGTTTATTGGATGAGGATTCGAGTCAAGACGAGGATCAAATTCTTGCATTTGATTACTAGTGGTGTCAAATATTCAAAGTGGTTTTAAGTTTTAGTGATAGTAATATCTCATGTGACATCTCCAAGATTGGAGAAGCTATGAAACCTAGAAGAAAACTCCCAAATTTTGAGAGAACCAACACTATTAACTTGATAAGTATTCTCAAACAAGCTGAGTATTGGAGAAACTCAACAAGACTGAGTTGGGTGACATGGTGGCTCAGTGGTTAGCACTGCTGCCTCGCAGTTTAATTCCACCCTCAGGTTTCCTCTGGGTACTCCAGTTTTCTCCCACAGTCCAAAGATGTGCAGGTTAGGTGGATTGGCTAGGCTAAATTGCCCATAGTGTTCAGGGATGTGTAGATTAGGTGGGTTATAGGGGGATGGGTCTGGGTGGGATGCTTTGAGAGTGGACTTGTTGGGCTGAAGGGCCCATTCTCACACTGTAGGGATTCTATGATCTATATGTAGAGAGAAGAAAAGAGTAATTGTTTCAAGTCATGACCCTTCTCCAGGCAGTTTGTTTTTCTTTAAGATCTTCAGCATCTACAGTTCTGTGTTTTATTTAAGTATTCTCAGAGTTGGCCTGGTATATTTGAATGTAGCTAAGGGAGTTTCTTTAAAGAGGTGGTTATAAATGTATTAGATCGGTAAGGACCAATACAAGGGAAAGGTACCACAAAAGTGCGGAATTAGGCCATTTGTTTTCAAGCCTGCACCACCATTCAATATGATCATGGCTGATCATTCAATTTCAGCATCCCTCTCCCACTTTCTCTCCATACACTTTGATCCCTTTAGCCACAAAGACCATGTCCAGCTCCCTCTTGAATATATCTAACAAACTGGCCCCAACAGCTTTATGTGGTAGAGAATTCCACGGGTTCACAACTCTGAGTGAGGAAATTCTTCCTCATCCTAGTCCTGAACTGCCTAGCCCTTATTCTTAGACTGTGACCCCCAGTTCTGGACTACCCCTAGTTCTGGACTTCCCCCAATAACAGGAACATTCTTCCTGCATCTAGCCTGTCCAATCCTATCAGGATTTTATATGTTTCTGAGATCCTTCCTCATTTTCCTAAATTCCAGTGAGTACAAGCCGAGCCAATCAGTCTTTCTTCATATGTCAGTCCTGCCATCGGGATTCAGCCTGGTGAACTTTCGCTGGACTCCCTCAAAAGAATGTCCTTCCTCGGACTAGGAGACCAAAACTGCACACAATACCCAAGCTATGGCCTCACGCAAGGCTCTGTATAAATGCAGCAAGACATCCCTCATCCTATAGTCAAGTCTTCTTGCTATGAAGGCCAGTGTGCCATTAACTTTCCTCACCACCTGCTGCACCTGCATGCCAACCTTCAATGACTGTTCCACCATAATACCCAAGTCTCTTTGCATCTCCCCTTTTCCTAAACTGCCACCATTCAGATAATAATCTGCCTTCCTGTTTTTGCCACCAATGTGGATACCCTCCCATTTATCCACATTATATTACATTTGCCAAGTATTCTCCCACTTGGACAGCCTGTCCACTTCACCCTGCAGCCTCTTAGCATCTTCCTTACAGCATACACTGTCACCCAGTTTAGCGTCGTCTGCAAATTTAGATATATTGCATTCAATTCATTCGTCCAAAGTGATAACGTATATTGTGAATAGCTGCGGTACCCCAATCATCACTGCCTTCCTCTCTGAAAAGGACCCGTTTATTCTGCTTCCTGTCTGCCAACTAGTTCTCTCTCCACATCAATACATTACCTCTAATACCATGAATTTTACTTACTAATCTCGTGTGGGATCTTGTCAAAAGCCTTTTGAAAGTCCAAATACACAACATCCATTGATTCATCCTTGTCCACTCTACCGGCCACATCCTCAAAAAATTCCAGAACGTTTGTCAAGCAGGTTATGTTACAGTTGTATAAGTTGTCCGTGAGGCCGCACTTGGAGTATTATGTACAATTTTGGTCACCCTGATATAGGAAAGACATAGTTAAACTGGAAAGTGTACAAGAAGATTTACGAGGATGTTGGGCTAGTAGAATGACAAGTAGGGCTGAGATATAGGGCAACATTGGCCAGGATAGAACTTTATTCCTTGGAACGTAGGAGAATGAAAGGTGACCTTATTGAGGTGTATAAAATCATGAGGGGCATATATAAGATGAATGCATATAGTCTTTTTCCCAGGGTTGGGGAATTGAAAACTAGAGGGCGTAGGTTTAAGGTGAGAGGGGAAAGATTTAAGAAGGACATTATGGACAACTTCTTCACGCAGAGAGTGGTGCATGGAATGGGTTGCCAGAGAAAGTGGTTGAGGCAGGTACAATAGCAACATTTTAAAAAAACACTTGGATAGGTACATGGATGGAAAGGGTTTAGAGGGATATGGACCAAATGCGGACAATTGGAACTAGCCGAGTGGGCAACGTAGTCAGCATAGACCAGTTTGGGCAGAAGGGCCTATATTCATGCTTTATTACTCTATGACTGTATGATTTCCTTTTGGTTTCCCTTTTATGCTGACTTGAACCGACCTTATCATCATTTTCCCATGCTCACTTATTAAATCAGTATTTTCCCCACCACCAATGTCAAGCTGACTAGCCTATACTTCCCCCATTTTCTCTCTCCCTAATGTTTTGAAAAGTGGGGTTATATTACCTACCTCCAGTCCTTTGGAACTCTTCCAGATGCTATAGAATGCTGCAAAATGATCACAAAAATGTCCACTACTTCAAGGGCCATGTCCTTAAGTGCACAGGGATGCAGAGCATCAGGCCCTGGGGATATTGGGTTTTAATCCCATCAACTTCCCCAGTACCATTTCCTTACTGGTAAGGATTTCCATCAGTTCCTCCTTCATCCTTGACCCTCTGTCCCCAGCATTTTCGGAAGGTTGTTTGTGTCCTCCTTAGTGAAGACAGATCCAAAGTACTTGTTCAGAGATAAAAGCCGAAGTTGCTGGAAAAGCTCAGCAGGTCTGGCAGCATCTGTGAAGACAAATCAAAATTAATGTTTCTGGTCCGGTGACCCTTCCTTGGAACTGACGGTAGCTAGGAAAATGTTGATTTTTATGCAGAAGATGGGGTGGGAGGCAGGGGGCAGAGGGTAGGGGGTAAGGAGTAAACGTTAGATGTGGATAGAGCCCAAAGAGAGAGAGAAGAACGGTTGGACAGACAAAGGAGTGGATAACGATCTGGCTAGGGAGGTGAATAGCTGTTAATAGAGACACCACCCTGTTCCCTGGCCAGTATCTCAGTCTCAGGCTTGCTGCAGTGCTCCAGTGGAGCTCCGTGTAAGACAAGGCTAGAAAGTCCAGTGACTTACACAGGGGAACACTAATTCTCTCTCCCTTTATTTCATAGATTATCACTGTCTCGGACAATATTTCAGAAGGACTGCAAATATTTTCATCTCTTACTATTAGAGACTGACCAGCTCCTGTATCTCTCAATATTTTAATTTCTTATCTACTCCCCCTGTTCTACCTGAGTAAACCCTACCCACACAGGGGACGTATTTGAAAAGATCTTATATTATCTTACTGTACAGCCCGTGACTAGGCTGTGCACTCTCCTGCAGCTCCTTGGCTTCTCTTGGGATTTCCTTCACTACTTCAACTAATCCCACTGGTTTAGCTTCTTTTACTACATCCTTTTTCCCCAATGCCTTTCTTAAACTACCAGCACTGTGACTTTGTGTGTCCCACCCTATTGCAGTGAAAACACCTGAGGTCTTTCCCCCTTTTTCCCTTCTCTCTTGGGTTTCTTTTTTCACATGCTAAACTGTTCCCAGTGTGATCTACTTTTTGTTTTTCATTGGAGGATCTCCCTCTTTCCCAATTTATATCCCTCACGGAATGAAATTACTGTCAGAAACTAGATTTCGATTTATACACTACTGCGTATTCATCAGCCATCTCTGCAGCTCTTCTAGCTGTTTTAACATTCTGGTCCTCAACTTCTGGAAGTGAGTTTTTAGACTCGTCCAGCAGCATAATATCTCTAAGGTCCTCGTATGTCTTTTCTATCTTTAATGCTCTCATCCATCTGTCAAAGTTGCTCTGTTTAATTCTTTCAAACTCCAACATGGTTCCCTTCTTACATTTCTGAACTGTTGTCTTTATGCTTCTGGTACCAATTCGTAGGCACTCAAAATATCCTGTTTTACTTCATTTACTTTTGACACCTCCTCTGACAGCGCTGCAAACACCTCACTAGCCTTGCCTATCAACTTGGTCTGAATTAACCCACACAGTCTCTGGCCAGTTCATCTGTTTAGCCAGTTTCTCAAAGGAAATGAAAAAGGCTTCTATATCTTTTTCATTGAATTTGGTAATGTTTTGACATATGTGTAAATATCCCTACCAGCGTCTTTGGCTATGATGTGTCTGCTCGTCATCACCCTCCTCCTCACTAAGCCTATCTTCTACCTTAATTTCCATCATTTTAAGTTGGCTATCCTGTCTAATTTGCAACTTCCAAAGTTCAAACTCTCCCTCTTTCTCCCTTTCTTCTCTTTCTTGTTCTTTTTGTCCTTCCTCTGCTTGTCACTGTCATTTAAACAGTTTCAGTTCCCTTTCTCATCTTCTAACATGGGTCTTCTTTTCCTTTCTTTCTCATCTAACTCCACTTGTTTTATTTGCAATTTGATTTTTTTCTAACTCCACTGCACTTGATGGTTTCTCTGGTATACCTAAATGCTTGGCTAACTCTGTTACAATTTCAGCTTTCTTCTTATCCCTTGTTAATCCCAATTATAGCCTGTCTGCCATCTTTTTATTGTCCATTACGAATTCACCTGATTCTAACTGTAAGGGACCTATGTTTATCTTCATCAGTCTTTTTCTCTTCATATACCTGTAGAAGCTTTTGCAGTTACTTTTCTGTTTTCTGCAAGTTTGCTCTTCTATTTTCCCCTTCTGAATTAAATATTTTGTCCTCCTCTGCTGATTTTTTTAAATTTAAAATTTCTCCCAATCCTCAGGTTTGCTGTTTTGTCTGGCTAATTTATATGCCTCCTCATTGGCTTTAACACTATCCCTGATTTCCCTCATTAACCATGGTTAAGCGACCTTCCCTGTTTTACTCTGACAACTGACAGGGATGTATAATTGTTGAAGTTCATTCATGTGTCTTTAAATGCTTGCCATTGCCAATCCACCATCAACCCTCTAAGTATCCTTGGCCAGCGTATTTTTTTTTTTATATAGTGTGGAAACAGGCCCTTTGGCCCAACAAATCCACACCGAACCTTAAAGCATCCCACCCAGACCCACCCCACTATAACCCACCTCATCTACACATCCCTGAACACGACGGGCAATTTAGCATGGCCAATCCACCTAGCCTGCACATCTTTGGACTGTGGGAGGAAACCGGAGCACCCGGAGGAAACCCATGCAGACATGAGGAGAATGTGCAAACTCCACACGGACAGTCGCCTGAGGGTGGAATCAAACCCGTGTCCCTGGCGCTATGAGGCAGCAATGCTAACCACTTATTAGCTAACTAGCTTATCCTACCCAATGCACTTCTCATACCATCAAAGTTAGCTTTCTTTAAATTTAAGACCCTAGTCTCAGATTTAACTGTGTCAATCTCCAACTTAACAAAGAATTTTACCATATTATAGTCACACTTCCCCAAAGGATCTTGCACCACAATGTTGCTAATTAATCCTCTCTCATTACACAATACCCAGTCTAGGATGGCGTGTTCTCTAGTTGGTTCCTCAACATATTGGTTGAGGAAACCATCCCTCATTCATTTCAGGAAATCCACTTCTGTCGCATTGCTACCAGTTTGGTTAGTCCAATTAATATGCAGATTGAAGTCCTCCATAACAACTGCAGTACTCTTACTGCTCGCATCTCCAATTTCCTGTTTGATGCCATCCCCGACCTCACAACTACTATTTGGTGGCCTGTACGCAACTCCCACTAATGTTTATTTCACGTTTGGTGTTCCACAGCTCAACCCACACAGATTGCACATAGTCTAGGCTAATGTTCCTTACTATTGTTTTAATCTCCTCCTTACCAGAAATGCTACCTCACCTCCCTTTTCTTTCCATCTATCTTCCTGAAAATTGAATACCCTTGGATGTTGCATTCCCTTCCTTTGTCTCCCCAGAGCCAGGTCTCCATGATCCCTATTACACTATATCCATTAATAACTGTCTGCACAGTTAATTCATCCACCTTATTACAAATGCTCCTCACATTGAGACACAGAGCCCTTTTTTTAAACATTTCTTGACCTCTTAGAATTATGACATAATGTGGCCCTCTTTAATTTTTGTCTTTGGTTTCTCTGCCTTCTACTTTCACTTTTCCCCTTACTGCATTTTGTTTCTGTCCCCACTTTACTTCCCTCTGACTTCCCGCATTGGTTCCCATTTCCTGGCCACATTAATTTAACCCCTCCCCGACAGCACTAGCACTAGCAAACACTCACCCCAGGACATTGGTTCCAGTGCTGCCCAAGTGCAGACTGTCCGGTTTGTACTGGTCCCACCACTCCCACAACCAGTTCCAATGTCCCAGGAATTTGAATTCCACCCTCTTGCACCACCCCTCAAGCTACATATTATAAAGTGGAGGTTGACCTCCATCTGTGAACTAAAACTGAAACACCTAAAGAGGAACGCCTCGCCCTATAATCTGTAAAAGGAGTGTGAAAAGTAGTGTAAGTGTATTTCAGCAACTTCCAGTTGTTAAATAAAATAAACCCTGACACTCATTTCACAATCAGCAAGTAACAATTTATTTATCTAATTCTAATGGTGAACAGATTAATTAAACTATTAACGAACCGAATAAACCCCTTCTAACTACTAACTATTCCTGAATAAAACAAGATTCTAAAAGTCTGCGGTTCTATTAAACACAAGTCTTACTTCTTTGATATTTCGGTGGTGCTTTCTCTCAGACTTGTCGGAGTCTGTGAGAGCCAGTGATTTTCTCTCCTGAGAGCTGTTATCTCTGGCAGATGGCAGTTAGTTCTCCTGTATTTGTCCAGCTGCCGCCTTCTTTCATATGCCTGATGACATGTCAATTTCTTGCAATTGGAATTGGTCCGAGGTTGTCAAAACCATCACCTTCAAATTTGGTAGGATTTTGGTACTTAAGTGCCTGGTTCAAATTGATTGGCTAAATTCAAATACCTGTGGTCTTGGTAAAAATGCTGCTTGGCATGCTAATAGTACAGCCTTTCGATACAAACTTTTCAATTTGTGTGCTCTCTGTACTTGCAAACTTTCAGGCTGCTCACAGACAACTCCAAGCATAGCAAGAGCTCAATCTTTTGAAGAGACCATGCAATGCTTTCCCCCGTAGCATTTTACAAGCACCAATATTTTATATACACCTAATTCTAATGTCCTCCCTCTCAATCCACAAATACTGTTCCCAACTTTGCCACAATATTCATCTTTGCTATTCTGCCATTCCTCTGCCTAGCACGAGTCACTGGTAACAATCTCAAAATCAATACCTTTGAGGTCCTATTTTTCAGTAACTCCTAACTCCCTAAATTCATCTTGTAGGACCTCATCCCATTTTTTACTATTTCGTTGGTGCCTATATGCACCACGACAGCTGGCTGTTCACCCTCCCCCTCCAGAATGTCCTGCAGCCGGTCCAAGACATTCTTGAGCCTTGCACCAGGGAGGCAACATAGAATCCTGGTCTCTTGTTTACGGGCACAGAAACGCTTATCTATTCCCCTTACAATTGAATCCCCTACCACTCTAGCTCTGCCACTCTTTTATCTCACAGGGAACAAGAAAAAGGACTGGAACGGTGGCTCAGTGGTTTGCACTGCTGTCTCACATTACCAGGGTCCTGCATTTGATTCCAGCCTTGGGCAACAGTCTGTGTGGAGTTTGCACATTCTCCCCTCGTCTGTGTGGGTTTCCTCCGGGTGCTCTGGTTTCCTCCCACAGTCCAAAGATATGCAGGTTAGGTGGATTGGCCATGCTAAATTTCCATAGTGTCCAGGGATGTGCAGGCTAGGTGGATTAGCCATGGGAAATACAGGGTTACAGGGATAGGGTAGGGTGGTGTGTCTGGGTGGGATGATCTTCATAGGGTCAGTGTGGACTCGATGGGCTGAATGACCTACTTGCACACTGTAGAGATTCTATTATTCTATGACTGCAGATGCTGGAAATCTGAAACAAAAAAATCTGGAGCAACTCTGCAGGCCTGACAGCGTCTGTGGAGAGAAGAAGGGTCACCGGACCCAAAATGTTGTCTCTGCTTTCTCTCAACAGATGTTGCCAGACCTGCTGAGTTTCTCCAGAAGTTTCTGTTTCACTTCACAGGTCAATTGTGATTCTTATAAACATTGCAGTGTGACTGCTGAACAGTTATCCAAAGTTAAGGGAAACAAATTTCGCTTGCGTAAGATTAAGAATCCTCAAAGCCACAAATTTTGCAGAAATCTAATAATAAATACTGAGAAACAATTCGGAGAATAGAAAAAAGCATCTTTAACATATCTACAAAGAAGGTAGCAAAGATGTGTCTAGGAAACTGGAGATCTGTTTGACATTCATTGGGTAAAAGTGTAGAAATTCTTACTGAACATAACCTTATGGAATGTATAGACAGAAATAAAATCATAAAGTATGGACTATACGGATATATGCAATAACAATCTTGCTGAGCTAAATTCATGATTTTCTTTTGAGCTCTGTGACTGAAAGAGACTGATGGGGATAAGGCAGTGGTGGTGTGCACTTTAGTTAGGCCTTTGTTATTATTCTTTGAGAGAGACTGGTGCCAATTTTTTTTTAAGATACATCCTAGTACTTGGTTGAGTGATAGAACCAAGAGGATGATGTTGAAGGGATTGTGATTAGTTGTTTTTTGAGAGATTGTGTTGTAGAATATCTTCATAAATTAGCTGGAGCTGGTGGTCAAGCACAATGTCTATTTTTAAAAGTATTGCCACGTAAATAAAGGTTAACTGCAATATTGAAAGACTAAGATCCAGAAAATACTTGGGAATTAAGCTGGCAGATGCCAGATTCAATGTGAAGAAAATGCAGAACTCAATTCAGGATTACCTAAATCTAAAGAAAAAAAATGGAAAATGTAAAACCTGGAGTTCCTGATTGACCATAAGTCAACGTAGTAGTAACAATAGTATTGATAAAGAAAACCAAATGTTTGGAAGTGTTAGTAGATCGATATTGAGCAAAATTGGTGAGACAATCTTGTCATTCAAGATTCAGTCTATGCACCAATGATTTGAATGACAGAGGGGAGGCAATGGCCTTGCGGTATTATTGCTGGACTGTTTATCCAGAGACCCAGATAACATTCTGGGTTTCCAGGTTCGATTCCTGCTACAGCAGATAGTGGAATTTGAATTTGATAAAATACCTGGAATTAAGAATCTGATGTTGATCATGAATCCATTGTGATTGTTGGAAAAACCCATCTGGTTCACTAATGTCCTTTGAGGGAAGGAAATTGCCATCCTTACCTGGTCTGCTCTACATGTGACTCCAGACCTATAACAATATGGTTGACTCTTAACTGCCCCCTGGCCAATTAGGGATGAGCAAATAAATGCTGCCTAGCCAGCGACACCCTCATCCATTAATGAATTTTAAAAAATCATATTCAAATGCAGTGCTCGTGGCCATAATACAAAATTGCTATTTCAACTATTGAAGGAACACACCAGAGGGCATTCTGAATGATTGATAGGTTGCTACGATGGCATTATGACAAGAAATTACATAAGATGGGTATGTGAATGTTACAAAGAGAAAGAATTAGAGGTGTTGTAATCACAGATTTTAGGATTTTTAAAGAGACTAAATTAGATAAACTAAGACAAACCATTTCAACTATAGGACAGTAGAAGCTGAAATCTCTACTCAAGTGTTTTGAGTGTAGAAGCAAATCTATAGACATGTATAGAACAAATGAAGAATCTATGGAACAGGCTTTGTTGGGAATTGGTGAAAGTAGATAGTATTGATACACTTAAACGCGAAGAAGGGTAGATTTCTTGTAGAAAATAAATTCGTAGAATCATGCAGTTTAGAAGAGCTTTTTGGCCTATCGAGTCTGTACCATCAAAAAAAATATTTTTGGGATACAGTATGTAAAAAAAGTCTGAGACATTAGATGTGCACATGTAGCTTCCTCAGAAAGAACAGGTTAATTTATTGGTATGGTTCCCTAAACTTGCCTCAAGTGCTATTTGCCTTGCCTCATATTTGGGTCTGTTGTAGACTAATTGATAGAAACTGATTATTATGATTAATCAACAACTTCATTGTTGTTTAATTAGCATATAGGATTATAGAATCCCTACAGTGTGGAAAGAGGCCATTTGGTCCATCGAGTTTCACTGAACCTCCAAAGAACGTCCCTCCCAGGTCCACCCCCACGTACTATCCTTGTAACCCTGCACTTCCCATGGCCAATCCACCTAGCCTACACAACCCTGGAAACTATGGGCAATTTAGCATGGCCAATCCACCTAACCTGCACATCTTTGGACTGGTGGAGGGTGGGGGTGGGGGTGCGTGGGGCACGGGGTGCTTGGGGAACATGCAGACACAGGGATAATGCATTAACTCCACACAGTCAAGACTGGAATCAAACCCAGGTCCCCAGTGCAGTAAGGGTTAGTATCACCTCTAAGATAAAAGAAGGCAAACCAGACCTTGATATTGGTCTTTTACATCTCATAATTTCTAAATTTCTGAAGATTTCCATTTAGATAAAGTATCTGGAGCTTTCAACAATTGGCCTTTCTTATCAAAGATCCTACAAGATACTTTTATAAATAACGAAATAATAAAACGTATTCATAGAATCATAGAATCCTTACAGTGCAAATGCAGGCCATTCGGCCCATCAAGTTCCATACCAGCCCTCCAAAAAGCATCCCATTCAGACACACCACTCTACCCTATCCCTATAATGCTGCATTTCTCATGGCTAACCCACCAAGCCTACTCATCCCTGGACACTATATGGGCAATTTAGTATGGCCATTCCATCTAACCTGCACATCTTTGGACGGTGGGAGGAAGCTGGAGCACCCGGAGGAAACCCACGCAGACACAGGGAGAATGTGTAAACTCTACACAGTCAGCCGCTGGAGGGTGGAATTGAACCTGGGTCCCTGGCACTGTGATGCAGTTGTGCTAACCTTTGATTTTTCTCCTGTGTTGTTCATAGCACTGTCCAGATTAATTTTAATTCCTAGAGGGCTATAAACATTTTGTCTTCTCTATCTTCTTCAGCTTCAAAGTATTTGTCTAATTTGGCCATACCAAGGGATAGTTTAATCCTGCCATGACGGATAGTAGAATTTGAATTCAACAAAAATCTGGAATTAAGAGTCTAATGATGACCATGAATTCATTGTCAATTATCAGAAAAACCCATCTGGTTCACTAATGTCCTTTTAAGGAGGGAAACTTCCATCCTTACCAGGTCTGGCCTATGTGTGACTCCAGGCCCACAGCAAAGTGGTTGATTCTCAACTGCCCTCTAGGCAATTAGGGATGGGCAATAAATGCTGGCCAAGCCAGCAATGCCCTCATCCTGTGAGCAAAAAAGAAAGCTTATGTCTCAACCAGTCTGCATGGCAAAAAAATTACAGCAACCCTCTGCGTGAATAAATTCCTGCTAACCATTCTTCTCATTTTTACGGGTTATAATCATGTAGTCATATGTTCCTGGATGAGTAATCCAGATGTCTAGTCAAATAATCCTGGTAACAAATAAAGTGCTTATATAGAAGTGCAACTTCATTCTTTCTAACATGAAGGGATATAACAATAAAACAACAAGAACTTGAATAGAATACTAATAACATCATAAAAATTTCCAAGATGGTTCACAGAGGAGTTATAAAACAAAATGACATCAAGCCACATAAAGAGATGTTAGGACGGATGGCCAAAAGCTGGTCAAAAAAGAAGATTTTAAGGAGCATCTTAAATGAGAAAAATGAGGTGAAGAGTTTTAGGAAGGAAATTCCTGAGTCAAGAGCTTGCCAGTTGAAGTAACGTCAAGGTTGCATACGAGGCCATAATTAAAGGAGACTACAAGTAACAGTGACTGCAACTGTGACTACACTTTGGAAAAAAAACTTCATTAACAATAAAGCACTTTGAGATGTTCTGTGATTGTGAAAGATGCTAAAGGAAAGGAAGCAATTCTTTTCCTTCTTTCATGCTATAAAAATAGCTAAGTGAACCCAAAATAGTAGATCAGTTCAAAGGTATGCAATCTTCCCACATCACTGGATAATTAAGAAATTAATGAGAGGGGAAGGCTCAATAAATGTTTTATGAATGATGATAGAGACTAGCAAATAAATGCAAAAGACAAGGCTACAGCACTTTCAATGATTTTCAAGCAAGTGCACCAATAAGATGGATTTCTTAGG
>NC_063333.1:34200447-34217305 GCF_021869965.1 Rhincodon typus | reverse complement strand
GAAGGGTCTAGGCCCGAAACGTCAGCCTTTCTGCTCCTATGATGCTGCTTGGCCTGCTGTGTTCATCCAGCTCTGCACCTTGTTGTCTTGGATTCTCCAGCATCTGCAGTTCCTACTATCTCCCAGTCTTCCACCTGTTTGATTCATTTCACATGACATCAAGGAATGTTAAGTGGACTGGACACAACATCATTTACAAGCTCCAGTAGTGACACCACTACAGAGGGTTGTAACATAGATGGACATTGGCCTTTATGTTACATAGAAACGGAAAATAAGAACAGGTGTAAGCCATTTGGCCTTTGTGCCTGATTCATGATTTATTATGATCATGGCTGATCATTCAACTCAATAGTCTGTTCCTGCTTTTCCCCATGTGTTTTGATCCCTTTAGACCCAAGTGCTATATCGAACTCCTTCTTGAAATCAAACAATGCTTTGAGTGCTTTCTGAGGGAGTGAATTGCACAAACTCACCGTTTCTAGGTGAAGACATTTCTCCTCATCTTAATCCTAAATGACCTACTCCTTATCCATAGATTGCGACCCCTAGTTCTGGACTTCCCTGCCATCAGGAACTTTCTTCCTGCATCTACCTGTGTAATCCTGTAAGAATTTCATGGGTTTCCATGAGATTCTCCACCATTCTTCTAAACTCCAGTCAAATAATCCTAGCTGATTAATCTTCATCATATGTCAGTCCTGTCATCCCAGGAATCAGTGTGGTCAACCTATTGCTGCACTGCCTGTATAGCAAGAACATCCTCAGATCAGGAGACCAAAACTGCTCACAACCTTCCAAGTGTGGGCTCACCAAGGCCCTGAATAATTGCAGCAAGACGTCCCTGCTCTTGTACTTGTATCGTCTTGCTTTAAAGGCCAACATACAATTTGCCTCTTCACGGACTGCTGCACCTGAATGTTTACTTTCAGTGTTTCGTGCGTGAGGATATCCAGGTCTTGTTGCATATTCCCCTCTCTCAACTTATAGCCATGCAGATAATAAATCGCCTTCCTAATTTTGTTCCCAAAGTGTACTAGCAGTTATACTCCAGAATTAGTCATGATTTGCATGAGGTTATTCAAGGGCAGTTACAACTTTGGTGTCTACCCACCAATGTCAAAAGCTGTACAGGTGTGTTCTGTCCACTAAAAGATTACTTTTTACCTTATCTGTTTATTTTCAATCACCATCAAAATGATGGAAGAAGTCACAGGCAGTATGATTAAGTAACACACAAAAACTGCTCATTGATGTTTACTTAAGGATTAATAAAACTGCTTGGACTTGTTTCTTGTATCCAGCTTTATTCATAGTTCCTGAGGCATTAAAGCAGATCATGCTCAAATGCAACATGACCTACAGCATAGTAGTCTACAATACTGAGAAAATGTCAACTAGAGTCACCATATAAATGTGCTGGCTACCAGAGCTGGTCGGAGATAGAGTTTTCTGATAGCAAGCCATCATCTTTGAGGCACAAGTCATTGTATACCATGAGCATCCTTAGGAAGTTCCATGATACCCAGAACAACTACTATAAACATTCACTCCCTAAATCACCAGTGTAGTCTTGTTATAGAATGAAATGTACCAACTTGTCAAGGCTCTGTTAGCAGTAAGGATCTGCCTTCCTCTACCTAGAAGTATAAAGGATGCAGGTGTATGAAAGTACCATCACCAAGTCACACAGTATGTTAGCTTTGGTATATATCCTGTTGTGAAACATACTAAGGACAAGCTGCCCAGCTTGTGTTTCCTGTTCCAAAACCACAATTATAGAGAATTCAGTATGAAATGTTCTTCAGAAAAGCAATGACGGAAATAACTTCTCAATATTGTATTTCCTGAGCAAGCTATGTCTATCAAGACCCAAAAGACCATACAGGTAACACCATCAGATTGACAGATTTTGGAAGATTCTACACCTCATCCTTTTTTTTCTCCCCTTCAAGAGTAACCACCGTTGGCAATCACTGCAGAGAGATATGTTTGTTTTCCTTTCACCTGGAATGTATGCATGTTTTTTGTGCATGGTTTAAATTACTTACATGAGAAGCATTTATATTTTCACTTTACAAAATATGTGTGCTAACAAATCCTGCAACTTCCTTGTACGTGACCTGTTCTACAATAAATTGACAACTTTGTGCTTACTAAAGAAACCTGTTTTTTTTAAATTCTGTCTAATATAGAGAAAGAATATGATTTGCCATATTGGAACTTGAGAAAATATTTTAAAATTTATTTTGTGATCCATAGAGCAATTGGATTAGAAAAAGGCAGTGCACTCCTCCCAACTCATTTGTAAAATACCTAATTTCTTAATTGCCACTGGGTCAACATTCTGGAATTATTTGGTAGCCATGATGAGGAGATACCAGTATTGAACTGGGGTAGACAAAGTCAAAATTCACATGATACCAGGTTATTGTTTAACAGATTTATTTAAAATCACAAGCTTATACTGGGCAACCGGTTATTACCCATCCCTACTGCCCTTGAAATAGTAGTGGTGTGCTGTCTTCTTGAACCTATAAAATAGAATTCTAATTCATTATCATCCATTTAATGTTACCAACAAAGATGAGTTTTGCTGCTTTTATCTATTGTCTTAAAGTTTTGTGTTTTAAATCCCAAGCTTGGTGTCACATAATATCTTGTAACCTACTGCTTTCAGCTTATTGTTTCTGCACAGATGTGGAATTTGATCCTCTGGTCAGGTTCTTAATGTAAAGGAAACGTAAGATTAAATAACCTAAGTTTAAGATAAAACATGTTACTTAAAGTTATCAAGGGTTCTCTGCACACCACAGAATAGTAAAATTATTTATATATGATGATTTCCTGATATCAGCCAAGCTATCTGGGTAATTAACCAAGCAGAGAAGAGGAATGGGAGGAGATCTCAGGAGAAACGTTTAGTTCATTCTTTTATCCCATTGTCATCACTGCCTCAATATCTATATTAGCAAATTTACAGGAGTAGGTTTCCACAATAAGGAAATAGGGCATATTACTGGGGAACAGGGGTGGTAGGGGGAAAATGAACTAAAGTTGTGGTTAAAAAACAATAAAACATCTTGTATTTTTATGCACTATAATAACAGCTCAGCTACTATTAAACAGATTGACCCTTCATTCCCCAATTAATCTTATAGACATTGCTTAAACAATAAAGCTCTTGAAATGCAAGATGTTGGAAATATATTGCGAAATCTGTAATTTTCATCTTGGCTCCAGAATGATGTTTTCACATTCTTTTCAGCTCAGTCACATAATCCTGTACAATGTGCACTGTTAAAGACACCAGTTACCCCACTATGAACAGGAACATTTTAACATCTCAGCTTTCTCTAAGTTAACGCTTCCCTATTAGAAATAATGTCAAAATAACTAAACAGTGAAACAGTGCAACTAGAAACCTTTTAAATTAATTGTGAAATACTTGTCATACTTTATTATTTTCCTTCCAAAAATCTAAACAAAATACTGTATGGTGATCCATAATTATTGCTATCAGCACCTTGTACTACATGATATATGCCTTGACTATTTTAAATGACAATTATATTCAATATTTCAAACACCACTTTTTGCCTTCACAATCTTATTGGACCTTGAATGGAACTACCATCAGGTCCAGGTTTATAGGTAAGACAGATGAGTTAAGAGCATGTCTTGACATGTGGAATTGTGATATTGTTTCCATCACAGAGATGTGGTTGAAGGAGAGTCAGGACTGGCAACTCGACATTCTAGGGTATAGGATCTTCAGGAAAGACAGGGAAAGTATCAAATAGAAGATAGTGTTGTAAAGTGTCAGTTACTGCAATGAGCAGGGATGATATCTTGGCAGGGTCTTCTAATGAGGCTTTATGGATAGTGCTTATGAATAAAAAGAGGCAGTCTCATTGTGGAGCATTAATTATAAGGCCCAAACAGTCAGCAAGCAATAGAAGAGCAGATATGTAGACAATTCACTGAGGTATATAATAAAAATATGGTAATTATATTTGGGGATTTCAACTTCCCAACATTAATTGGGATAGTCATAGCATAAAGTAATTAGAGGGAGTGGATTTCTTGAAATATATTCAGGAGAGTTTTTAGGTCAATACATAGAGGTCAACAAGGTATGGTGCAGTACTGAACATAATTCTGGGGAGCGAAGCAGGTAGCTGAGGTGGGTATGATGACTCAGTGGTAAGGATTGCTGCCTCACAGCACCAGGAACCCAGGTTCTACCCTTGGGTGACTGTCTGTGTGGAGTTGTACATTCTCCCCATATCTGCATGGGTTTCCTCTGGGTGCTCTGGTTTCCTCCCACAGTCCAAAGATATGCATTTTAGGTGGATTGGCTATGCTAAATTGCTCGTAGTGTCCGGGGGTGTGCAGGCTAGGTGGATTAGCCATGGGAAATACAAGGTTATAGGGCTAGGGTAGGTGGGGTGGATCCAGGTGAAAGCTCTTCAGAGGAGTGGTGTGTACTCATTGGGCCGAATAGCCTGCTTCCACACTGTAGGGATTCTATGATTCTTCTATAATTCTATGAGTGGGGGAGTATTTTAGTGTTACAACCAGAAAACAGTACTAGTTCCCGTCTATCCTCTCAGGTTGAGACTTCCTTGAAAAACTCAAATACATTAGCCAGACACAATCTCCCTTTCAAGGAACCGTGCTGACTCTGGTTGATGCTTGATGTCAGATCAGCCATGATCCTATTGAATGGTTGAGCAGGTTTGAGGGGACGAACAGCCTCCTCTGGTCCTATTTCTTATGGCCTTATCTGCTACCACTGAATTATGGCCCCAGTGGGGTGGATGGAGCGGGGATGGATGTGGGGAGGATGTTGACTAGGAAGATGTTTAGAGTCTGTTCTCAGGAGCTTTATCCCAGTTGTTTTAGAAGCTGTTAGCCCATCTAGCCCTCACCCTAACCATTTTCCCTTTGCCACCTTCATGACATCTCAATTCTCCCATCCATTCACCATGCCCCCTCATAACTCCATGTTGCCTGCCTATATCCATCATGAGTAGAACTCAGGAGCCATGTGGAAATAAAGAAAAGAACCCCTTAACAATCCAATCAATTCTGTCACTGATTGTACACTTGATCATGAAAAACCTCCCATTTGTGAAACCAGTACAAAACCCAAATCTTGTCAAGTAGCTGAAATGTTATAAAACAAACAAAACTTATATTCAGTCGCTGCACCAAAATGGCTTATCCTTTAATGGCTTATTTAAATTGTCAATCAATCTGTAAACTCAGAAACCCTTGCTAAAGTAATGCTTCTGTAGTTTATTGAAATTCAGCCTAGTGTTGAATTGAAATAGCTTTATTGTCACATATACTCAGTGAGTATAGTGAAAAGTTTATATATTGTCACTACAACATACAACTAGTGACAACATATAAACTTTTCACTGTACTCACTGAGGTACAGCTTATTTAGTTACAAGATCTTAGAAAATAGAGAAATAAAATGTCCAACATTGCAGAAATAAAAGTCCAAAACAGCGGTCTTCTAACCCATATCTTGCTGGCACCTTGCCTCCATTCCACCCTGGCTCCAGACCATGCCGGGCCCTGGCTCAGATTGCACCGGGCTTCACCTTGAGGGTCGTGAGGCAGGAAGATCACTCCAGACAGTCATGTCAGAAGGCCGCCCCATGAGGCCGCTACACCAGGCAGGGAGGTCACCAAGCCAGGCCGGGAGGCTGCCATATGAGGTCACCGTGAAGGCTAGGTGGCTGCCATGAGAGGCCGGGAGGTCGTGACGAAGTCCAAGACGTTGCCATGAAGGCTCAGAGGCCGCCATGCCTTGCCAGGAGACTGCCACAGGAGGCCGGATGTTGACCGGAGGCCGGCAGGCATCACCGGAGGCACGCAGTCATCGCTGGAAGCCATTAATTTTGACATGCAAACAACTTTCGGTAAATGTCAACAAAGAACAATACTGAAACTGTGTAACAATTGTTCACTCTAACCTAAAGTAGATGACATATTAATCAAAACTCAGTAGCGTTTTTTAACAAAACTGTCATTAATAACTTATGCATGTTCTTTCCAAGTTTGAACACCAGAGATGTTTTAAAAATAAAGTGTGCATCATGACACTTAAATTCCTTATCTTCAAGAGTGTTCATGTCTACTCCATAAATTTGTGACTCCCACACTACGGGTTAAGAATCTTGTAAGAGCCAAAATGAGATGTGTTTGAACATAGGTAATCTGAACTCATGAAGGATATCTTTCTCCTAATCACAAAGTTGAGCATGTTTTTGAGCATCCGTACAGCACCTACCATTTTGAAAGGTCTGCAGAATCTTGCAAACTCTGTAAAAGTTCAGCCTTGAGTATCATTCTGGTTTCTTTCCTCTGAATGTTCTCCAGAATGCTGATTTTTTTTCTTTCTGTGTTTTGATAGTAATAGGCCCAAGTGTTGCAGTGTATTTGTACAAAAGCCTACTTAACCCAAGTAAATCAGTAAAGGACATGTGAAGGAATCTCTGCAGTACAGGGTAAGTGTGTCTCAGTTTTTCTAAAGTACAGTTAGTTCATCTGGTTAGTACGGGGAGTTCAAATAGTAAGTCGGGCGGGGCGGGCGGGGCGCGGGCGGGGGCGGGGGGGGGGGGGCGGGTGCTACTATTTGTTAGAAAGTAGTAACAGTAACTTTTAAGTAGCTCATTAAAATTTAACTTGTAAACTAATAGCCAGTAGAGGGTTAGTCATGTCAGTTGGTGGGATTTTGTGCTCCACCTGCCAGACATGGTCAATCTTGGATGCTGAGAGCATCCCTGATAATTATATCTGCAGGAAGTGTACCGAGCTTCAACTGCTCACCAAACAAATGGATCAGCTTGAGCAGCATTTGGAAACGCTAAGGAGCACACAAATGGTGGAGAGTGTTATAGATAGAAGTTATAGAAACATGTTCCTACCCAAGGTACAGGAAGATAGATGGGAGATCGCTAGACGGAGCAGGCAGTCAGCCAGTGCAGGAGTCCCCCTGTCAAACGAGTATTCCATTTTGGATACTGATGAGAGATGTGGCCCATCAAGTGACAGCAGCAGTAGCCAGAGCAATGGCAGCATGGCTGGCCCTGCTGTACAGAGGGGAGGCACAAAGTGTAGTAGAGCAATGGTAATTAGAGTTTCAATAGACAGGGGCACAGATAGGCATTGCTGTGACCATGAAAGAGACTCCAGGATTGTATGTTGCCTCCCTGGTGCCAGGGTTATGAACGGGTACAGGCATCCTGAAACAAGAAGGTAAACAGACAGAAGTCATTGTCCCTATTGGCACAAATGACATAGGTAGGAAGAGTGACAAGATCCTGCAACGACAATTCAGGGAATTAGGTAGTAAACCAAAAAGCAGGACATCTAGAGTTGTAATCTCAAGATTACTTCCCATGCCATGTGCAACATGGACAGAGTACAATTGAACATGTGGCTAAAGAGCTGGTGTAGGGGGGAGGAGTTTAAATATGTGGATCTTTGGGATGCCTCCAGGGAACGCAGAATCTGTACAAGAAGGATGGGTTGCACCTAAACTGGAGGGGCACCAATATCCTTGCAGGGATAGCGCCGCTCAGGAGAGTTTAAACTAGTATTGCAGTGGGTTGGGAACTGGAGCAGCAGGTTAATAAGTATAAAGACTGGGGAGGAGCTTGAATCTAAGGCAAATATAGCTAAGAGGAAGAGCAGTCAGGGAGAGATTGCAGAACTCGATGGAACTGGAGGCTTGACTATATTTGTTTCAATGCAAGAAGTATAACAGGTAAGACAGATGAAGTTAGAGCCTGGATTAATGCATGCAGTTATGAGGTTGTTGCTATCACAGAGACTTGGTGGAAAGAGGGACAGGATTCGCAGCTTAATGTTCTGGGATATCAATGTTTTAGAGCAGTTACAGGAGGAGGCAAAAGAGTTGGGGGAGTTGCATTATTGGTTAGGGATCATATCACAGTTGGATTGAGAGAAGACACCCTGGAGAGATCTTGCAGCGAGGCATTAGGGCACAGCTCAGGAATAGGAAGGATGCAGTCACAGTGCAGGGATTGTAGTACACATCTCCCGGCTGCCAGGAGGAGATACAGGAAGAGATATGTCATCAGATTCTGGAAAGATGTGAAATAACAGGGTTGTTGCAATCTGTGATTTTAATGCCCCCCTTATCAACTGGGACTCCCATAGTGCCAGGGGTTTGGATAGGGAGCAACTTGTTAGGTGTGTCCAGGAAGGCTTTTTGAAACAGTACGTGGATAGTCCATTGAGGGAGGGGGCCATATTGGCCTGGTATTGGGAAATGAGCCCGGCCGGGTGATCAAAGTATTGATCAAAGTGATCAAAGACAGGGAGCATTTTTGGAATAGTGACCATAATTCCGTAAGTTTTCAGATACCTATGGATAAGGACAAGAGTGGACCTTAGATGAAGGTGTTAAATTGGGGAAGGCCAACTATAGCCAAATTGGGCAAGAATTAGAGAACGTGGATTGGGAGCGACTGTCTGAATGTAAATCCACATCGGACATATGGGAATCTTTTAAGGACCAGTTGATTAGAGTGCAGGATAGGCATGTTCCTGTGAAAATGAAGGACAAGAATGGCAGGATTTGGGAATGTTGGATGACAGAGGAAATTGTCAGCTAAGTCAAAAAAAGGAAGCATACCTAAGGTCCAGGCAACTAAAAACAGACAAAGTCCTTGAAGAATATAGAGAAAGTAGGAAGGAGCTCAAATAGGGAGTTAGGAGGGCTAAAAGTGGTTATGATGTCCTTGGCCAGCAGGGTTAAGGAAAATCCCAAGGCATTTTATACATGCATTAGGAGCAAGAGGGTAGCTAAGGAAAGAGTAGGCTCACTCAGGGATAAAGGTGGGAGGTGATGTGTGGATCCAGAGGAATTAGGTGAGATCCTTAATGAGTACTTTACATTGGTATTCACCAAAGAGAGGAATGTTGAGGTTAGGGAAAGGTGCGTGAATACTATGGACAGGTCAACATAATGAAAGAGGAAATGTTGTCAACATGATCAAGAAGGAAGTGTTGGGTATCTTGAAATACATTAAGGTAGGCAACTTCCCAGGGCCAGACGAGGTCTATCTCAAGATACTGTGCGAGGCAAGGGAGGAAATAGCTGGGGCCTTGAGAGATATCTTTTCCTCCTCTTTGGCCTCAGGTGAGTTTCCAGATGACTGGAGAATGGCCAACGTTGTTCTTTTGTTGAAAAAGGGAAACAGAGATAATCAAGGTAATTACAGGCCAGTGAGCCTGGCATCAGTGGGAGGAAGCTGTAGGAGAGGATACTGAAAGACAGGATTTATTCACATTTGGAAGCGAATGGACTTGTTAGTGATAGGCAGCATGGGTTTGTGCGGGCAAGGTCCTGTCTCACCAACTTGATTGAGTTTTTCGAGGAGGTGACAAGTTTGATTGATGAAGGAAGGGCACTGGATGTTGTCTACGTGGAGTTTGGATAAGGTACCTCATGGCAGGCATAAAGCGGGTAGAGTCTCATGGAATCTGGAATGAGCTGGCTAGATGAATACAAAACTGACTTGGTCATAAAAGACAGAGAGGAGCAGTGGAAGGGTGCTTTCAGAGTGGAGATCAATAACTAGTAATGTTCCACGGAGATCAGTGCTGAAACTTCTGTTATTTGTAATATACATAAATGATTGGGAAGAAAGTGTGGGAGGTCTGACTAGTAAGTTTGCAGATGACACCAAAATTGGTGGAGCTGCAGATAGTGAGGAGAATTATCAAAGGATATAGTGGGATATGGATAGGTTGCAGATTTGGGCACAGAAATGGCAGATGGAGTTTAATCCGGACAAGTACAAGGTGATGCATTATGGAAGATCAAATTCAGTTGCAAATTATACAATAAATGGCAGAATCCTTAGCAGCATTGACATAGAGAGGGATCTGGGCATACAGGTCAACATAGGTGTATAAGGTGGTCAAGAAGGCATACAACATGCTTGCCTTCATCGGCCAGGGCATTGGATATAAAAGCTGGCAAGTTATGTCACAGCTGTACAAAATGTTAGGCCACATTTACAATATTGCATGCAGTTTTGGTCGCCACACTACCAGAAGGACATGGATGCTTTGGAGAGGATGCAGAGATTTACCAGGATGTTGCCTTGTCTGGGGGGGTTTTAGTTAAGAGGAAAGGTTGGATAAACTCGGAATGTTTTCGCTGGAAAGACGGAGATTTGGGGTGGGGGGGAGGTGTGATCAGACAGAGGTCTACAAAATTATGAGAGGCAGAGATAGGGTGGATAGTCAGAGATTTTTTTTATCCCCGGGGTGGAAATGTCAACTACAAGAGGGCAAGAGGGCACAGGTGAGAGAGGGAAAGTTTAGGGGAGAAATGAAGGGAATTTTTCACACAGAGGGTGGTAGATGCCTGAAACGTACTGCCATTGGAGATGGTGGAAGCAGGCACGTTAACCACATTTAAGGCATATCTTGATAGACACATGAACAGGAGGCAAACAGAGGAGTGGAAACCATGCATGGGCAGTAAGTAGCTGGTCTAAATAAGGATTAGGAATCAGTACAGGTTTTGTGGGCTGAAGGGCCTGTTCCTGTGCTGTATTGTATTTTGTTGTATAAAATGTTCGTTGTTTTATATTGCTATTAAGTATAAAACAGTCTCTTTTTCCTTTTCCTGTGTGTATTTGATACCAACTGAGAAGCCGCGCAGCACCTCCTCAGCACTGCTCAGGAGCATTAGCCTTGATTTTTGTTCACAAATCCTGAAGCAGAATTAAAATCTACAACCTCCTGATTTAGCAACAAGAATGCTACTTACTGAACTACAGCCGACACCGGATGGCTGTATTATCAGTGCATCCGTACCTCCTGATTTTGATTCCCTCATTGTTTTAGCTGTTTGAAATCTTGGTGAGTTTTTGCACAAAAGGTAATGGCGTCAATAGGATTTTTACTTTTGGAAAATGTATCTTTCATTCTTTTATAGTAAGTTAATGGGTTGGAATTTTCTCTAGAGGTGTACAGACAAGTTATGCCAAAATTCACTCTGGTTTTTAAACTGATTATGCAGATTACATAGAAATGTCTTGCCAGTCTTATTGACTTACAAAGGAATATAAAAACTGTCATTAGGAGGGCCCTGTTGTAGCACAGTGATAGTGTCCCTCTCCCTAGACCAAAAGTCCTAGGTTCAAGTCCCACCCTTTTCAGAGGTGTATAATAACAGATTGAAAAATAAATAGGTTAAACAAGCAGAAACCAGCATTAACAATTACTGCCTAAGGAAAGCCTGAAAAATATGTCATTTCTGTGAACATCTCTCTTTAGATCTGAAAATGAATATTTGAATCCATCAAAACATAATTTATGTAGATGTGGCACAACTTGTGTAAGAAAGTGCAATCATAGGAGCTTTTCGATTTTCACGTAACCCATTCCAGTGTCAAATTAGTTAAATCAAAGATCGGGTGCAGCCAGTCTCAGTAAAAATAAAAATAGTAAACTCAGAAAATATCAAATTAGAATATCAGAATATGACCTTGGGTGTTCATTTATATTCCATCCTGTACAATGTAAATTTGCAGTTGCATTCTCCCTTTTGTATACAGGGCACGGGTACGCTGAGGAGTATCAGAGAACATCAAGAACATAAAGAACATATGAAGTAAGGGAAGGAGGAGGACATTTATCCCCTCAAGCCTTCCCCACCATTCTATAATCAGGGCTGATCTCTCCCAAGCCTCAACTCCTCTTCCATTTCTCATCGATTTCAATTGCTTGATATTTCAAAAAAAAATTACCTCTCTTTTAAATACTTTGTGATCTAGTCTCCAAAACACCAAAACAGAAGGTAGAGAATTCACTACCTTCTGTGAAATAACTCCACAGAGGTTGGCATCCAGTCACTAAGTCACCGTTATTTACACGTGGAGAGTCCTTGACACTGATCCAGCTCCCTCACAACCAGCTCTCAGATTGAACAGGATGTCTGCCACTCCTGTTCTTATCTGTCAGCCAGGACTCCCTAATCAGACCAGATTAACAGCCCAAGTTAGGGTACTCCTATTCTATGAGGTCCACCTGGCTGATCTTGTTGCAATCACTGCACTCTGAAAGAAAAATTCCTTCACATCTCAGTATTAAATGATTGTTCACTTGGTCTGTAATTATGTACCTTCATTCAAGATTCCCTCACTCGTGGTAACATCTTCTCAACATCTTCTTTTCAAGCTCCTGTATGTTTCAATAAATTGACCCTCATTCTTCTAAACTCTAATCAGTAAAGGTCTAATCTGTTTAGCTGTTCTTGCTAATTCAAGCCTTTCATTGCAGAATTAGCCTAGTTTATTCCTTTTGAACTCAAGTGCCAGTATATCCTTTCTTAAATACGGAGACTGAAACTGCACACAGTGCTCCATTGGCAGCCTGACCAATACCCTGCACAGCTGGAACAACACTTTCCCATTTTTAAACTCTAACCCCACAGCAATAAAGGCCAACATTTCATTTGCCTTCTTAATCACTTACTGCATCTGCATGTTAACGTGTTGAGTTTCATGCCCAAGACCACCCAGATTCCTTTGTACTGCACCTTTTTGAATCTCTCTATATTTAAGTAGTCTGCTTTTTTATTTTTCCCACCAAAGTTCATGACCTTACACTTTCCTACATTAATCTCTCTATATTTAAGTAGTCTGCTTTTTTATTTTTCCCACCAAAGTTCATGACCTTACACTTTCCTACATTAATCCCATCTGCCAGATTTTTGCCCACTCATTCAATCCATCTATATTCCTTTGCAGATTCCTTACATCCTCATCACACATGTCCTCTCACCTATTTTCATATCATTAGCAAATTTGGATTAATATAATCTGCTCCCTCCTCCAAGCATTAAAACAGATAGTAATTAATTGTGGCTCTACGCCTTGTGGCATTCCACTATACATGTGTTCTGGAATATTTCAACAAACCCCTCCATTATCCCTGCAGTCACTTCCCTTAAAACCCTACGATGCAGGCCATCCTAACGACGTGTCTGCCTTCAATCCCATCGAAGTGTCAAATACTTTGTCCTTCATGATTGTAACTCTTAGCAAACCTTTCCTTCCATTACAACCTTGCTTATGTGTTACCTTTGGGATGTTTACAGTGTCCTCCATCAATGCAAAATATTGGTTTAAATTATCTGCCATTTCCCTGTTCCCTGTTATCAATTTCTCAATTTCATCCCCTCGGGTCCCACACTATCTTTAGCTATTCACTTTTTATATACCGTAGAAGTTCCTGCTGTTAGTTTTTATATTTCTTGCCAGTTTATTTTCATTATAAAATTTTCTCTATTTTTACTAGCATTTTAATCCAAATAAGTTCTCGATTCTCTGGCCTACCAGTAGTTTTCATCCTTTTATATGCCTTTGTTTTTGATTGACTGCATTTGTGAACAAGAGGTTCTACTTAAAAGGCATAAAATATCAAGAAACTCAGACATAGCATAAAAGTTCCAATTTTCAGGAAATTCCATGTTAATGGTGCATTTATAGCCAATGCATTAGTTTTACAGACCCTTTTGGGATTCAAAATTATCATAACAAACCAATGCATGATTATCCTTGAGTAAAAAGTAACAAAGGTAATCATTTTTTTCTGAAAGATTGCCAAATATTTGCTTATGGTATCACATAATTAACCTTTTGCCTTTTAACTGTTTTTACAAATTTACAGTTGTCACAACTTAACTGGGAAGTAGTCATGCCCCACTGGTCTGCAAGTTGTCAAAAAATGTATAAAATCCCAATAGACCACCAAGATGACAAGTTTGCTTAACTGATTTGCAATACAGGCCAAAGCCAAGTCTTGGGAACGCCAAAGCCTTCTGAAGTCAATATCGAGTTCAATAATTTTAGGGCTTGAAGCACCTTCTCCCATGTCTTTACCCTAACCCCCACACACCAGGCCTTGTCATCACATAGCCCGCTATTACACACCAGCCATCGTTAGCCATTAATTGTCCACTAATAGCTATTCATTCTCCCAGGCTGATCGTTATTGACTCCCTTGTCTGTCCAACTGTTCTTCTGTCTCTTTGGGTTCCATTTCCACCTATCGTTGACTCCCTAGCCCGTCCATCCCCAAACCCCACCCCATACAACCCCCACCACCCACGCCCCACCACCACCTTATCTCCTGCATAAAAAACAACTTTTTCCCAGTTAATATCATTGAGGAAGGGTCGCTGAACCCGAAACGTTAACTTTGATATCTCTCCACAGATGCTGCCAAACTTGCTGAGCTATTCTAGCAATTTATGTTTTTGTTTCTGAAAGCCATTTCAAACTTGGTTTTATAATTAACAGAGAATAACTCTATTCATTGTAACACACTTACGTTTATCAAATGGTACAAAAAAGGGTTACTAATTTATTATGTAACATAAAGTATATGCCTTTAAAAACCATAAATACCTTCGTACACATTCACAATTAAAACAGAAAAAAGACTATTATTTTATGAACAGTAAAAGAAAGAAAAGGAAAGTAAAATTCAGTAGATGAAAAGTCTAGATTTCAAGTGTAGGTTAAATTGTCGCCAACATTTCCCTTTCTTATCAGCACTAATGATAGCTGTTCTTTGTAAGGCCACATTCATTCTTCACTTTAATAATTAGTCCAGTGGACCTAGGTTTTCTTTTTAGAATTCTTTCTTTTAAACACTCTTGAATGTTGTGTCTTTTCACACACATACAGAGCAAGAGGGAGAGAGACATGTCTTTGGCTGCCCTTATAATTACAGCTTTTTAACAAACTACAACCCAACAGATCAGAGGGCTGCCATTAGGCAGAATTTCCTGACCTCATAGAGCCATATCATAGAATCCCTACAGTTTGAAAACAGGCCATTTGGCCCAACAAGTCCGCACCAACCACATCCCACCCAGACCCAACCCCCCAAATTTATGCATCCCTGAACACTAGGGGCAATTTAGCATAGCCAATCCATCTACCCTGCATAACTTTGGACTGTGGGAGGAAACCAACACAGACACAGGGAGAATGTGCAAACTCCACACAGACAGTCACCCGAGGGTGGAATCGAACCCAGGTCCCTGGCACTGAGAGGTAGTGGTGCTAACCACTGACCCACCGTGCCATTTCAAAGCTTAGATACTCCCCGGCGGGGAATTGAACCCCTGTCTTCCGCATGACAGGTGGGGATAGATCTAGTCGCAAGTTTGTGTCTAGTGAACATAGAACAGTACAGCACAGTACAGGCCCGTTGGCCCACGATGTTGTGTCGACCTATTATCCTACTAAGATCAACTGCCCTGCATACCCTACATTTTACTATCCTCCATGTGCCTATCCAAGAGTCGCTTAAAAGCCTCTAACAAACTATCTGAAGTATCTGAACTATATGGGTGCTGCCCAGCGTTTGGCGCTGGGTTTAGCTCAGTAGTTACTTCGACTGACCTGAAGGACACTTGTTACCATTCGACCTCAAAGTATCCCCTCACTTATTTTGCAATGCAACATTGTGTCACCCAGCTAAAAATGTGTACCACTTAATCTTTCCAAATTGCAAAACTCAATTTTATTCCAGATATATATTAGTCCAGCTTCTATTTCTGTTTATAGTCCCAAAGAAAGAAAATATGTGGGCCTTTACATGCTTCTTTACATGTGAAATGATGTTTTTACATGCATTTTATCACCATGTAAAGATAGCACCGACATAAAACACAAGAAAATTACATTTATTTGCCCTCATTCATTCCTTATATAGGATTCAAACAATTTCTTGTCAAGTCCCTTCCATGTTCTGAATCTATTCCAGCACAAATGCATTATTGATAATCCGTTGACCAAAGCACTATCTTTTTTCTGCAATTTTTACACTAAACAGTTGAATAAACTCCACAAGAACAAGTTTCTAATAAATTTCACAATCCCAGACATCTCAAGATTTTCTGTTTAATTTTTGGAATGTGGAATTCTTTCAGTGCCTTCATTGTGTTCACAACACTTGCTCTTGCCTTACGTTATGTCCTTGTTTAAGTAACCCTCACTTTTGCCAATTAAATCTGAATGAGATTTATTAACAACCAGCTAAGTGTAATTGCTTAAACAGATTTTCAAATCACTTTTTCCTATATTATTGCTGAATATTATAAACTTGTCTAAATAAACTACACAGTTAGGCACTTTAGCTACAACTTGATGTATAAGTCTCTAAAATGAAGCTGGGGCATTTTTAAAAACCGAAAGAACTGTGGAAGCTGTAAATCAGGAAATAGAAAAGCTCAGCAGGTCTGGTAGCATCTCAATAGATGTTGCCAAACCTACTGAGCTTTTGCAGCAATTTTTGTTTTTGTTCCTGGGGCATTTTTAAACCTGAATGGCTTGGCTCAGCATTGATATTATCCATTTGGTGGAACAAAGGCTGATATCTCTTTAGCTTTTGAGTTAATTGTATTTGCCAGTACCCCTACAATAGGTCAATCTCAGCAAGAAATGAGACACTCCCCCAACTCATTCAATATAATCTCCTAACCAGGGAATTGCATATTAATCTGTTTCATCACTGCACTTACTTGTCTGTAGCCTGTGCAGAACCTACCTGACCATTCTATTTAGGAACATTTACCAGCAGTGAACTTTATTTTGGCCAGGTTCAATGTCTCTTGTATTGAATTTTAATTTCCACCTGAGCTTGTTTGTCTGGCCTTAACCATTAAGGAGATAGTAGGAACTGCAGATGCTGGAGAATCTGAGATAACAAGGTGTAGAGCTGGATGAACACAGCAGGCCAAGCAGCATCAGAGGAGCAGGAAAGCTGACGTTTC
>NC_063333.1:34185615-34200047 GCF_021869965.1 Rhincodon typus | reverse complement strand
ATACCTTGTTATCTCTTAACCATTAAGGATGTTGTTTTGTCAGTACTGTTTTCCCTACTTCCACATCATATTGCATCTGAGTGTGTCTCCACAAATTTCCTTATATTTCTTAAATAAACTTACTAGATCTTCCTGTTGGCCTTCCTCAAAGTATGAAATTTTGTTGTCTAACTGTCCCATTATTTCATGATTGGCTATTTGAATTATTGGAGGTTCACTTTGTGCATTGTCTACATGTCCTTCTCCCTTACTCTTACTGTCCCTGTCAACTTCCACCTTTCTTTCCACCTGCAAGCAGGAATATTTGTTAGATAAATTATTTTACTAACCTTCCTAACTACCTTGTATTGATCACTGAATCTTGCTTTATTCAACATTAACACTTTGCCAGAGATAGTAAGAACTGCCGATGCTGAAGTCGGAGATCACACAGTGTGGAGCTGGAGGAACACAGCAGCCCAGGCATCATCAGAGGAACAGGAAAGCTGACATTTCGGGTCAGGACCCTTCTTCAGAAATGGGGGAAGGGAAGGGGACTCTGAAATAAATAGGGTGGGGGGTGCGGTGATAGCAGGTAGATAATGGAGCGGATAGATGGGAGAGAAAACGGACAGGTCAAGGAGGCACGGATGAATCTAGTAAAAGTGAGTGTAGCTAGGTGGCGGTGGGGATTGGTCAGTGAGGTGGGAGGAGCGGATAGGTGAGAGAAAAGACGGACAGGTCAATGAGGCGGGGATGAGAGGGGGTGCTGGTCTTGGGATAAGGTCGGGGGTGGGGAGATTTTGAAGCTAGTAAAGTCTACATTGAGACCATTGGGTTGTAGGTTTCTAAGGCGGAATATGAGGTGCTGTTCCTCCAGCTTCTGGGTGGCATCATTGTGACACTGGCCCAGGATGGACGTGTCATCCAGGGAGTGGGAGGGGGAGTTGAAGTGGTTCGCAACTGGGGGGTGTTGTCGTTTGTCATGAACCGAGCGTAGGTGCTCTACAAAGCAGTCTCTGAACCTCTGCTTGGTCTCACCGATGTAGAGGAGGCCACATTGGGGGAACAGCGGATACAATAGACCACATTAGCAGATGTGCAGGTGAACATCTGTTTGATGTGGAAAGTTTTTTTGGGGCCTGGGATGGAGGTGAGGGGACAGTATAGGGGCAAGTGTAGCACCTCCTGCGGTTGTAGGGAAAGGTGCCGGGGATGGTGGGGCTAGTGGGGAGTGTGGAGCGGACGAGGCAGTCACTTTGGCTCCTGTTTTAAATGTTCTAGTTCTAGCATGTTTGTCTGCCCATTCTTTCATCTTTGCCTGTGAAGTTTTTAAATGTTCCTGTATTAGTTTACCAGCTCCTATGAGTCTCGAGAAACATGGACACATAATCGAGCACTGAAGATTCATATTTCCACCTTCAGAACTTCTCTGTAGTCAGTTTTAATAGATCTCTTATCTCATGACCATAGGTCAATTGAAATGGACTAAACACACTAGATTCATCAGGAGTTTCCCTAGTAGCAGAGGATAAGAAATATAATTCTTAGTCTCAATACTGCGGGTATTCTTGACCATACATCTTAATCATTGTTTGAGTATCTGATGGTATCTCTCCAAAGATACACGTGTTTGCAGATGATAGATAGTGGACTTCAACTGTTTTATACCCAGGTACAGGGACTGCAGCACCCACTAAAACCCAGTCCTATGTTTAGCACAGTCATATTACAATCTATGTCAAGCAAAGTATAATTCATCTTTTGGTTGTAAACTAAATTTGGCTCATTAATAATTAGTAAATACAGTACAACCTGTACCCTCTTCTTTATTCATATTGCTGCAAAAAACTATTTTGATCACTCTCAAAAGTTTAATGCCTTTCTGACTTAAACTTATCCTAATTTATGCGTAAGTTAAAATCTCCCATTAATAACGCTTCAAATTTTCAGCAGGAAAAATATCAACAACATAAGTGTATGTGAATATTTATGTAAACCAAAAGGTTTTTGCCCAATCAGTGTTTGCATAATTTTAATAGGGACAACAAGGTGCAGGGCTGGATGAACACAGCAGGCCAAGCAGCATCATAGGAGCAGAAAGGCTGACGTTTCGGGCCTAGACCCTTCATCAGAAAAGGGGGAGGGGAAGGGGGTTCTGAAATAAATAGGGAGAGAGGGGGAGGCGGATAGAAGATGGATAGAGGAGAGGATAGGTGGAGAGGAAACAAACAGGTCGAAGAGGCAGGGATGGAGCCAGTAAAGGTAAGTGTAGGTGGGGAGTTAGGGAGGGGATAGGTCAGTCCAGGGAGGACGGACAGGTCAAGGGGGCGGGATGAGGTTAGTAGGTAGGAGATGGGGGTGTGGCTTGAGGTGGGAGGAGAGGATAGGTGGGAGGAAGAACAGGTTAGGGAGGCGGGGACGAGCTGGACTGGTTTTGGGATGCAGTAGGGGGAGGGGAGATTTTGAAGCTTGTGAAATCCACATTGATACCATTGGGCTGCAGGATTCCCAAGCAGAATATGAGTTGCTGTTCCTGCAACCTTTGGGTGGCATCGTTGTGGCACTGCAGGAGGCCCAGGATGTCTCCCCTCCCCCTACCACATCCCAAAACCAGTCCAGCTCGTCCCCGCCTCCCTAACCTGTTCTTCCTCCCACCTATCCCCTCCTCCCACCTCAAGCCGCACCCCCATCTCCTACCTACTAACCTCATCCCGCCCCCTTGACCTGTCCGTCCTCCCTGGACTGAACTATCCCCTCCCTAACTCCCCACCTACACTCACCTTTACTGGCTCCATCCCCGCCTCTTCGACCTGTTTGTTTCCTCTCCACCTATCCTCTCCTCTATCCATCTTCTATCCGCCTCCCACTCTCTCCCTATTTATTTCAGAACCCCCTTCCCCTCCCCCTTTTCTGATGAAGGGTCTAGGCCCGAAATGTCAGCCTTTCTGCTCCTATGATGCTGCTTGGCCTGCTGTGTTCATCCAGCCCTGCACCTTGTTGTCTCGGATTCTCCAGCATCTGCAGTTCCTACTATCTCTGATTCTCTTTTGCATAATTTTAATGTTTACCACTGACATTTAAAAACATTCTCGCAGATTCTCTTTGACAAGAAAATTTCACCCTGTATGGTTTCCGACCACTGTTAAATTGAAAAAAAGTATATGTTATTTTGATTAGTGGACATATGACACATACTAACAGAATTTAATATATCCCAGAAACAATCTGTTCTTAAATGGACCAAGCCAAATCACTACAGATGAGATATATTTCTGTAACAAACTTGGCAAGATTCAAATTTTGATTAAATTTCACAAGTGCTATTTCAAAAATGAATCTGATTGTCAGTACCCTGATTCATGGTATGGAAATCATAGAACTGTACATTAATGTCATTATATCATCACACAGAAATTTGTTTGCTTTGATTTTAGTAGGATAATAGGTCGGCACAACATTGTGAGCTGAAGGGCCTGTACTGTGCTGTACTGTTCTATGTTCTAAGTTCTATGATGTTTTAACATTACTGCCAATTTCAAATAAACATGTTTGATTGGTGTATCAAATTAATTTCTACTCATTCCCATTGTGCTGAATTCCTCATCTACTCAAGACTTAGATGTGAATCAAACCTTTAAATTATTCCCAGTTATTCACATTGTTTGTTGTCAGCATAACAGTAAAATGCATTGTGTCATTCTCATTCTGATTCAGTTGTATAATTAAAACTGAGAAGTCATAGCTGCCAAGCTTTGTTGTATAACTATGGGCTACACAACCACAAATCCAGCAAGAGACGATGTCATGAATTATTGCCAGATTTCATGAGTGCTATAAAAATCACTTATCACTGTAGAAATTGGGTTTACTATTTAGACCATAATTCTGTTTCTAATCACAATATATCTTATGAGTCAATTTGTGGTATATACTGCAGCATCTTAATCCAATATTTTGCTAAATTTTTGTAAAAAAAAAGTGATAGAACAAAGTATAGAGTAGGATGTTAAAGTTCACATGTAAGCATATTCCTAGAGAAGAGCAAACATACAAATATCTTAAGAAACAGCAAGCATCCAAATGGATGTGAATAAAAATAATTGCCAGTGTTAAACCTGAAATAGAAGAAAAGGATCATGATGCACCCTTCAGGCTAGACAGTTTTATCAACTGCACCTCAGTTGATTATACACTTGCCTCTGACTCAGTTCCACTCCCACTTTCATGCTTGAGCATAAAAATCAAGACTAATGCTGCAGTGAAGTACAAACAGAGAGCTATGCTTTCAGATGTACTGTCTCTCAGATGAGATATTGAACTGAAACCCCATTTACCCATTCAGATGGACCTAAAAGATCCAGTGGCATTATTTAAAAGAAGTACAGGGGCATTATAACCAGTGTCATGGCCAATATTTATCCTTCAGTCAACATCATAAACACAGATTATCTGATCATTATTACATGGATGATTGCAGGGGTTTTCTGTGTGCAAGTTGGCTATCTAATTTCTTTCATTACAGCAGTTGACTACATTTCAAAATTGACTTTCTTTCCCCAAGGACCAGCTAAGGATCATTGATCCAGGAGGAATTAGAAAGTTATAGTGAGTAATTCCCATTAGTTGTGCCATTGAGCAAGGGTTACCAGAGGACTATACGTTAGACAAGTTTAAGCAATCTTCCCCATAGAGGTGGAAGAAATGGCTGTCAATGTCTACAGAGGTGTCAGGCAGAGAACTTATGGATAGTCAATTCAAAATAAGAAAGGTTAAAAAAAACAAACTGACATCTAGGTTCTGAGGACAGTCTCCCAGGATTGAGTACAGGAGTTCGGAGATAACGTAGCAGCTGTACACGACATTAAGCCATTTTTAGAATACTGAGTGTAATTCTGGTCTCCTTGCTATAGGAAGGATGTTGTGAAACTTGAAAGGGTTCAGAAAAGATTTACAAGGATGTTGCCAGCGTTGGAGTTTTTGAGCTATAGGGAGAGGCTGAAAAACTGGGATTATTTTCCCTAGAATGTTTGAAGCTGAGGGGTGACCTTACAGAAATTTATAAAATCATGAGGGGCAAGGATAGGGTAAATAGACAAGGTCTTTTCCCTCAGATGGGGATGTCCAAAGCTAGGGGGCGTAGGTTTAAAGTAAGAGGGGAAAGATCTAAAAGGGACCTAAGGAACAACTTTTTCATGCAGAGGGTGGTCTGTGTATGGAATGAGCTGCCAGCGGCAGCTGGTACAATTACAACATTTAAAAGGCATCTTAAAAGGGTATATGAATAGGAAGGGTTTAGAGGGATATGGGCCAAAAGCTGGCAAATGGGATTAAATTTATAAAAACCGAAAGAACTGCGGATGCTGTAAATCAGGAACAAAAACAAAGTTGCTGGAAAAGCTCAGCAGGTCTGGCAGCATCTGTGAAGGATGAAGGATGAAGAGTCTAGGCCCAAAACATCAGCCTTCCTGCTCCTATGATGCTGCTTGGCCTGCTGTGTTCATCCAGCTCTACACCATGTTATCTAAGGAGAAAACAGAGTTAACGTTTCGGGTCCGGTGACCCTTCCTCAGAACTGATGGTGGCTGGGAAAACATCAATTTATATGCAGAAAATAGGAAGGTGGGTGGGGTAGGGAGTAAACAATAGGACAGAGCCCAAAGAGAGAGAAAGACAGTTTATTCGCCTCCAATTTCCACCCTGTCCTCACTTTCACCTGGTCTATCTCTGACTCCTCCCTTCCCTTCCTCGACATTTCTGTTTCCATTTCTGGGGATAGACTGGCCACTAATATCCATTACAAACCCACTGACTCCCACAGCTACCTGGACTATACATCCTCACACCCCGCTTCCTGTAAAGACTCCATCCCATTCTCTCAGTTCCTCCGTCTCCGTCGCATATGTTCAGATGAGGCCAACTTTGACAAGGGAGCCTCCGAAATGTCCACCTTCTTCCTCAACCAAGGATTCCCCAGCTCCGTTGTCGACAGGGCCCTCAACCAGGTCCGACCCATCTCCCGCAATTCTGCCCTCACCCCTTCTCTTCCCTCCCACATCAGTGATAGGGTTCCCCTTATCCTCACCTACCATCCCACCAGCATCCACATCCAGAAAATCATCAGACACCATTTCCGCCACCTCCAGCAAGATGCCACCACCAGACACAAATTCCCCTCCCCTCCCTTGTCTGCCTTCCACAGGGACCATTCCCTTCGGGACACCCTGGTCCACACTTCCTTCACCCCCAACACCTCCCCACAGCCCTACGGCACCTTCCCCTGCAACTGGTGAAGGTGCAACACCTGCCCATTTACCTCCTCCTTCCCCAGTATCCAGGGGCCCAAACATACCTTCCAGGTGAAGCAACACTTCACCTGCACTTCCCAGAATCTAGTCTACTGCATTCGCTGCTCACAATGTGGTCTCCTCTATATTGGGGAAACGAAGCGTAGACTTGGCAACTGCTTCGCAGAACATCTACGTTCTGCTTGCAAAAAAGACCCTGAACTACCTGTCGCCTGCCACTTCAATGCACCACCTTGCTCCCTGGCCTTTATCTCTGTCTCTGGCTTGCTGCAGTGTTCCAGTGAAGCCCAACGCAAGCTGGAGGAACAACACCTCATTTTCAACTTGAGGACCCTACAGCCCTCCAGACTCAATATTGAATTCAATAATTTTAGGGCCTAAACTCTCCCATGCCCCAGCCCCCCACCGCGCACACCAGGCCTTGTTACCACATAGCCTGCCATTACACGCCCCCCGTTGTTAGTCGCCAACAGTCCCCATTAACAACTATTCACCCTCCCAGCCTGATCGTTAGCAACTCCTTTGTCTGTCCAACTCTCTTTCTCTCTCTTTGGGCTCTATCCTATCGTTTACTCCCTACCCCACCCACCTTCCTATTTTCTGCATATAAACTGACGTTTTCCCAGCCACCATCAGTTCTAAGGAAGGGTCACCGGACCCGAAACATTAACTCTGTTTTCTCCTTCACAGATGCTGCCAGACCTGCTGGGATTAGATTTATTTTGGATATCTGATCAGCATGGATGAGTTGGACAGAAAGGTCTGTTTCCGTGCTGTATATCTTTATGACTCTATGGCTCTAAGTGTCATAATTGACATGTATGACTCTCAAGCTTACAGCAGTTCTTTGCAACAATAAACGATGATTTTCCTTCTCTGTGGGCCACAATGCAGCAAATAACAGCTGTACTAACTTTTAGAGCAGAATTCTTGCTTCAAGGAAACCAAGACCAAACCAGGAGCTCAACATCCATGGATGCGCAGACCGAAAACTCTAAAGGAAATTGGGAACAGATGGATCATGGATCAGACTATGGCCATTGCCTTTTCTCAGGGCTAGACATATCTAATAGCTGTCATTAACCCTTTATACCTAAAGCACTGCTGAAATCCTTACGCTTAGTATTGCCATCTCTGTTGAACTAAAGTGATCTACTACACTGTATCTGATAGAATGCATGTAAGAAAGCAAGTCTGAAATGCTGCACTAAACAGTGACCATTCAACAACAAATGCGGGCAGGGACTGACTTGCTTCATGGACATGCTGTGAATTCCTGTTCACAAATATCAGCAATTATTGGCTTGCAGTCACGAGTCCTTATATCATGGAAAATGTAGCTATCCTATATTAGTCTTTGATTGCCTACCTGTCATGTCTGTGTGCAACTCTCTCATGAAGAAATTGTAAATGGATATCCATCACCTACATGATAACCATCCTGAGAGTCCACGGGGCACTGATGTCCTATAATAAACTGCAAAGGATGCGGAACAAGGGACACAGACAGAGCAACTGTGGCAGAATTCTCTGTCTACCTACAGCACAGGGACTGCAGCAATTCAAAAGGTAGGTCACCACTACCTTCTCAAAGGCAATCTTGTGACTTGAGAGCAGTTAATGACCCCACCTACTTCTTGCAGAATAATTAGCCATGCCTTTGTTACTTCTAGAGGTTACTATTCCAATGTGCAGATCACCAGTTTTCCAGCCTCCACATTTAGTAATTTCAGACCACCATAGAACTCTGCTGGCATGTATCATATCCTGAAATATAGTCGTGCAGCACAGTGAGTAGCATCTGTGCCTCTGAGTATCAACCTATAAATCCTTCCAACAAATACCAATAGCAGGTGGTAAGACTGAAACAGTTTCCTGGTTAACCATGTGTTAGTAATAAAGGTGGAGTCTCTACTATCAAGGTGGCACAGTGGTTAGCACTACTGCCTCACAGCACCAGGGACCTGGGTTCAATTCCAACCTTGGGCAACTGTCTGTGTGGAGTTTACACATTCTCCCATGTCTGTGTGGGTTTCCTTCATAGAGATGTGTAGGTTAGGTGGATTGGCCATGGAAGTTACAGGGTAGGTCTGGGTGGAATGTTCTTCAGAGGGGCAGTGCAGACTCAATGAGCCAAATGGTCAGCTTCCACACTGTAGGGAATCCATGATCATTGTTCATAGTTCCAATCTATAATGTGTGTGTAAATGTGCCTTTTCCATTCTTAGCTGAATGTGTATCCCCTTTCACCCCACCCACTGGACACCCTACAGTCAAATATTAATGCCTACATCCTGGAATTCTTTTCCAGATTCCTCCAGTTCATCATCTCTTTGAAGTGTCTCCTGAAAACTCATCTCTGACCAAGTTAGATTGTTTCACCTCTGTGAATGACATTGGGCAATTCTATTTTCACATTAAAGGGCTGATGGAAAAGCAAGTTGCCATTACCTAGTAACTGTTACAGTAGCTATATTTATTGTTGTAACTGACATGCTTGAAGCGAACAAGGGAGTTTGATTATTTCAAAGGATCCTGATACATAAGCAGAACTTATTTGAGTTCTATCTGTTGTTTACAAATCATAAGGAAGGTTTTAAAAGTTTCCTTTTGAGTTAGCAAAAACTAAATCGAGCAGCTCAAACATAATAGAGTAATGGGATTTGAATTAAAAATCAAAGAGTAGAAATAAAAATTCACATGTTCACTCAATCAGTTGAAATCTATGGGGAACTGTTAAAAGTAAGTTATGGATCTAATGAAATGGTATCTGAACAGACAGAATTCTATCTCTTTCCAGCCTGACAAAACATTTTAGAAATATGGTGATTGAGCAGGCAAACCATTTACGGAGAAATGTAAGAACACAGTCAACAACCGCAATGTCAGTTTGGAAGGGTCCAGACTGCAAATAGGTTATCAATCCCCAAGGCAGACTGTGGAAACAATTTATTTAAAATTCTAACCATCCAAAGGTTGCAGAGGTTAGGGCATTAATGAATAAACCAACTGAGTAAGAACACATTGTAAAAATGTTGAAAGCCGAGACGAATTGAAAAATCTTAGTTTTCATTGCCTTAAGCCAAATTAATTTTACAATAGGTTTAAGCATCAATTTGAACCGTCTTCCTTTACATTTTAACAGAGTGGCAGATAAATCCTTGTTATAAAGTCTCATCCAAATGATGCCAACTCCAACAATATAGCTGTTTCTCAGTACTGCACAGAAGTCTCAGGCTAAATAAGGAAACACTAAATTCTATGGGGGTAACCTTTTGGTAGCTTGAACAATGTGGGCAGGATTTGGTGGGAAAATCACGCAAAAAGTCTAGCGAGACCTATCTCGACATTGGGAGCAACTTGTTATGCCTTTTTTACACTTACCAAACAGCAAGACAAGTTTCTTACTAGGCAGTGGTAAGTTTCAATTAAAGGGAATATAGCTTGTTAAATGCTTTATTAATGCCATAAATTACCTCATTAATATTCAGCTTCCTATCTTATAAGATGTGCTGAATAAGTTAAATGTTGAGAATTTTAGATATGGAAATTAGAGAAGGGAACTGGAAACTTCAGCTCACCATTGGCTTGTTGTTCAAAAGCCTGCATGTTGCTCAGCGCAAAACAGCATCTCAGCACAAGCCATGGGCACCAGTCACAAGCACCCCTCATCCATAGAACTACATAGACAGTGATTTATATATATTTTTAGTATAACTTATTGTAAGTTCAGACTTTTGAGTTAATAACATGTGGGTTTTCTATTTGTCTAAAGTTAATAATTATCTTGTGAATATTTCTGTAGCCATGGTGTTTCTTTTTAAAACAATTTTTGGCCTAGCCTTAGAATTGATGGGTTTTGTGCATCATTAGTGAATTTTTGTTTACCTTAGATCATTTTGTAACCCTGCAAAGTGTTTAGTGATGCCTCAAGATTTGTTGGAGATTTATGAAACTTGTTTTATGCTTAAAGGAAACATTGTATCGTAGACAGAGTATTTATTGTTTTATTTTAAGTCTTGAGCAATCCTATGAAGTTTCTGGATGAAGATGGCTATATAGATCAGTGTTCCTGACAAGGGAGGATATCACAAAACATGAAGTAAAGAGGTAATGTTAGTCACAGACCAGAAATGTTGAAACAAAACCCTGAAAAGGTTATTGAAAGCTGAGTACGTTTAAGTTCTGGTGGCTAATATCTCCAGAAAGATATTATCTGCCATTCTGGTCAATAAATTAATCATAAATGATGTAAACCCACCAAGATGTTTTTAGACAGGGACTCTGGTGTTATTACTATGGGAGTGGTTTTTTGGGTCCTATATACGGTGTGTTTTAGGTACTATACAAAAGCTGTTGTTTATCTTTTCACTTTATAAAGAAGTATTTGGGATAAATGGAATTAGACTTTTACTGTGTGCTTAAAACATTTGCATTTGTTTTATAAGTAGATAGTTTGGTTTATTCTATGAAATTTTCATTTCATTTGGGAATAAACTTTTGCTTTATTGTTAAAATAAAATCTGCTGAATTGTGTACTTATGCCTTAGTGAGAGACCACTTAATTAAACCTAAAACAAAACAAAAGATGGTCTATCAAGCCAGGTTTCTATCTGGGGTTTGAGTTATGTAGTAATAAAATCAGCTGGAATTAAAATAAAGGACATTGGCATCTGACATTTGCCAGCCCTCTTGACCATTACGGCACCTCTTGGATCAATTGGCTGGAACTCAGGAAGCACAGACTTGCATCACAAAGCACACTGGTAAGTACTTCGGAGAGTTCAAAACTAAAGGACATAGGTTTAACGTGAGAATGGAAAGATTTTAAAAGTATGTGAGGGATACATTTTTCATGCAGAGGGTGGTACATGTATGGAATGCACTGCCAGAGGAGGTGGCGAAGACACATACAGTTACAACATTTAAAAGGCATCTGAATGGGTTTATGAATGGGAAAGTTTAGAGGGGTATGGACCAAATGCTGGTAAATGGAACTTGGTCAGATTGGGATGTCTGGTCAGTGTGGACAAGTTGGACTGAAAGATCTGTTTCTGTACTGTATGACTCTATGACTTCTGCAAAAATATTTTGTGCAAATGGATTGGCACCCAGCTCCTAGATTGGACCAGGCTGCTCAGTGCTACTCACTTACTTTCTTAGTGCTTGCTCGCTTAGCAACTACCTGCATACTTGCAGCACTCTTACCTTGCCTTGCCTTGGCTTGGCTTACTGTGCCAGGTCAAACAAGTGGACAGCTTATCTTGCTCAGTCAAGGGAGCTGAAATCTTTCTGTACGGCAGTGTACTGCATCAATTTCACCATGTGCCAGCAGTTTATGTGGCAAACACACTGCAATTGCAGCAAGGAGACAGCCATTTCTCAAAATCAGGGGAGTAGCCCTCACTGCAGCCCATGGAGGTGCCCCTCAGTCAGGGGGGTCAGCACAGTAAGTCAAAGGCAGCCTCCAATTCTAGCCACAGTCATGCATCCAGTCAGGTGATCTCAGTCAGTGAGTCAGTGTCTTTACAGTAAAGTTGTGGGTCACTGTCTGTCCTGTGACTCCATATTGATCAGTTTGAAAGTAAGCCAGCAGTCGGGGCTCTGGACAATTCTTGAATGTGGCTGTCCATTTATTTCACTGAAGTGGGTAGGTTGTGGTCATTCCGTTGGGCTTGTCCAAGGGAAAAAGGAATGGGGACATGGGGGTCATTGCTGTGGAAAGGAGACATTGGAGCCTATTTGTTGGGATTGTGGGCTGCAGGCTGAGGGGAAGGGGGGCATTACAATTGTAAACTAAGGTAATTGATTTTGTATTGGGGGCAGTTGGTATACAACTGACGGGAATGGGGTGAAGCAGTCGGGACGTTTTGTCCGTGGTCAAGAGGACCTTGATTTCAAGAGGTAAAGGGGACACGGTATCTGAATATGACCACACTTGGTGTGCCACCTCATATACCGGGGCTTGGGGAGAATAAGTTGGACCAATGCATGCTCAAGTTAATGACTGTGGGGACCTGGGGAGGTGCAAAGCAAAGAGCTCATGGAAAGGTCTATCAGCAAGGGGATCTGAATATTTGGGATCTCACCATGCATGGAGGGGTAGGCTGGAAGCCACTGGCCAAAGAATACTGTCACCTTCCATCATGCTGAAAATTGAAAATATGCAATGGAAACGAAAATGACTATGAACATATGTGAAGTGGGCAAGACAGGTGGGGAACTTAACCTGTGATGGAAGGGGCTGCAGAACCCATAATGTGAGGCCTTTTAAAGGGTAACAAAATCGCACACTGACCAATAAATTTTAAAGCTCGCAGATCTACGTGGTCCACAATTAGGTGATCCTAATACGTTGATTGCATGCTGCACATTCTCTTGCCCCAGACATTGCTGACCACTTCATTCACAGCAGTACCTTTGCACACAGAATCCATAGAACTAGAATTAGAATTAGAATTAGTCTTTATTGTCACATATACTCAATGAGTACACTGAGAAGTTTGTATATCACCACTTACAGCATCACTTAGGTGCAAAGGTACCTAGATACAGCTTCTTTAGCTACAAGATCTCAGAAAATAGAGCAGTAAAATGTCCAGCAGGCCAGGCAGCATCATAGGAGCAGGAAAGTTGACATTTCGGGTCAGGACCCATCTTCATTTTCTGAAGAAGGGTCCTGACCTGAAACGTAAACTATCCTGCTCCTATGATGCTGCCTGGCCTGCTGTGCTCCTCCAGCTCCACACTGTGTTATCTCTGACTCCAGCATTGGCAGTTCTTTCTATCGCTCAGTAAAATGTCCAGCTTTGTAGAAATAAAAGTTCAGAACAATGGTCTTCCAATGCAGGCCACGCTGGTACCTAGCCTCCAGTCTGCACTGGGCCCTGGCTCCAGACTGCGCTGGGCTTCACCTTGAAGATCATGAGGCTAGGAGATCAGACCGCCACGCCAGGCTGAGGACACCACATTCAGACCCACATGCCGGGCCAAGGACCCCATACAGGTCAGGAGGACATCACACCAGAAGGTCGCCTTGGGAGGCTGCTGCAACAGGCAGGGAGGCCATTGCGCCAGGCTGGTAGGTTGTCATACCACTACAGAAGGCCATTGTACCAAACTGAGAGGTTGTCAGGTCATGCTGGGAGGCCGCTGCACCAGACTGGGAGGTTGTCAGGCCACGCCTGGAGACCGTTACAGCAGGCCGCTGTGCCAAGCCGGGAGGTCGCCATGCTGCTATGGGAGACCATGGCACCAGGCCAGGAGCTTGCCAGTGGGAGGTTGGGAGTTGTCAGAGGCCAGGACTCGTCGCCAGAGGCCAGGAGCTGTCGCCAGAGGTCATGAATCAATGCAGAGGTTGTCGTTGGAGGCCGGGAGTCGACTAGAGGGTGGCAATTGCCGCCAGAGCGTTGGGGTCATCACCAGAGGCTGGGAGACAAGAAGAAAAAAACCACTAAGAGGAAAAAAAGGCGAAGAAAAGAACATAGAACATAGAACGGTATAGCACAGTGCAGCCCCTTTGGCCCACGATGTTGTGCTGACCTATTATCCTACTAAGATCAAACTACCCTGCATACCCTACATTATACTATCATCCATGTGCCTATCCAAGAGTCGATTAAAAGTCTCTAAAGTATCTGACTCCACTAGCACCGCCGTCAGCGCATTCCACACACACACACCACTGTCTGTGTGAAGAGCCTACCTCTGACATCTCCCCTATACCTTCCTCCGTTCACTTGAAAATTATGCCCCCTCATAGTAGTCATTTCTGCCCTGGGAAAATGTCTCTGGCTATCAACTCATTGCATTGTAAACCTCTATCAAGTCACCTCTCATCCTTCTTCGCTCCAATGAAAAAAACCCTAGCTCCCTCAACCTTTCCTCATAAGACCTGCCCTCCAGTCCAGGCAGCATCCTGGTAAATCTCCTCTGCACCCTCTATAAAGCTTTCATATCCTTCCTATAATAAGGCGACCAAAACTGAACACAGTATTCCAAGAGATAGTAGGAACTGCAGATGCTAGAAAATCTGAGACAACAAGGTGCAGAGCTGGATGAACACAGCAGGCCAAGCAGCATCATAGGAGCAGGAAGGCTGACGTTTCGGGCCTAGACCCTTCATCAGTCAGCCTTCCTGCTCCT
>NC_063333.1:34121227-34185515 GCF_021869965.1 Rhincodon typus | reverse complement strand
GCAGGAAGGCTGACTGATGAAGGGTCTAGGCCCGAAACGTCAGCCTTCCTGCTCCTATGATGCTGCTTGGCCTGCTGTGTTCATCCAGCTCTGCACCTTGTTGTCTCGCAATATTCCAAGTGTGGTATAACCAGGGTTTGAAAGAGCTGCAGCATAACCTCATGGCTCTTAAACTCAATTCCCCTGCCAATGAAAGCCAACACACCATATGCCTTCATTACAACCCTACCAACTTGGGTAGCAACTTTGAGGGATCTGTGGACGTGGACCCCAAGATCCCTCTGTTCCTCCACATTGCCGAGACTCCTGCCATTAACCCTGTATTCTGCATTCAAATTCGACCTTCCAAAATAAATCACTTCACACTTTTCTGGGTTGAATTCCATCTGCCGCTTCTTTGCCCAGCTCTGCATCCTGTCAATGTCCCATTGCAACCTACAACAGCCCTCCACGCTGTCCACAACTCCACCAACCTTCGTGTCATCAGCAAACTTACTAACCCACCCTTCCACTTCCTCATCCAAGTCATTTATAGAGCACAAAGAGCAGAGGTCCCAGAACAGACTCCTGTGGAACACCACTGGTGACCGAGCTCCAGGCTGAATACTTTCCATACACTACCACCCTCTGTCTTCTATTGGGCAGCCAGTTTTGTATCCAGCCAGCCAAATTTCCCTGAATCCCATGCCTCCTTACTTTCTGAATGAGCCTACCATGGGGAACCTTATCAAATGCCTTACTAAAATGCATATACACCACACCCACTGGTCTGTCTTCATCAATGAGTTTTGTCACATCATCAAAGAATTCAATAAGGCTTATGAGGCACAACCTGCCCCTCACAAAACCATGCTGACTATTTCTAATCAAACTGTGCTTTTCCAAATAATCATAAATACTATATCTCAGAATCCTCTCCAATAATTTGCCCACTACAGAAGTAAGACTGACCGATTTCTAATTCCCAGGATTATCCCTATTCCCTTTCTTGAACAAGGGAATGACATTTGCCACCTCCAATCATCTGTTACTACTCCAGTGGACAGTGAGGACGCAAAGATCATTGCCAAAGGGGCAGCAATCTCTTCCCTCGCTTCCCGTAGAAACCTTGAGTATATCCCGTCTGGCCCAGGGAACTTATCTATCCTCAGGTTTTTCAAAATTTCTAGCACATCCTCCTTCCCAATGTCAACCTGCTCAAGCATATCTGCCTGTTTCATTCCGTCCTCACAAACATCAAGGTCCCTCTAACTGGTGAATACTGAAGCAAAGTATTCATTAAGGATTTCCCCTGTTTCCTCTGACTCTGCGCACAAGTCCCCTCCACTATCCCTGATTGGCCCTACCCTCATTCTGGCCATCCTCTTGTTCTTCACATAAGCATAGAATGCCTTGGGATTTTCCTTAATCCTACCTGCCAAGGTTTTTTCATACCCCCTTCTAGCTCTCCTAAGTCCATTCTTCAGTTCCTTCCTAGCTACCTTGTAGACCTCTAGAGCCCTGTCTGATCCTTGCTTCCTCAACCTTAAGTAAGCTTCCTTCTTCCTCTTGACTAGATGTTCCACATGTCTTGTCATCCAAGGTTCCTTCACCTTACCATCCCTTCCTTACCTCAGTGGGATAAACTTATCCAGTACTTGTAGCAACTGCTCCCTAAACAACTTCCACACTTCTGTCGTGCATTTCCCTGAGAACATATGATCCCAATTTATGCTCCGCATGGAAGAAGAAGATTGGGCGGAACTTCCTACTCCACTTTCATCTTGGACCAGCTAAAGAAAGAATGGGGATGTTTTAGAATGAAGGCAATGGTGTCAGCAGGATACATTGTCCTGTATATGTCTTGTTCATCTTGTTTCCATGTGCTACAAGAGGGTCTCAGAACAGAGGTCAATCATGTTGCATCCTGTGTGGACATGAACTTAAGCATTATACTGCCACAGTTACAAACAGGGCTACACAGAATCAATGCAAAAACAATCAAATTTATACAAATATGATACTTCAATGGCAGTGCAAAGTCAGAGTGCCATCAGAGTGCCCTCAGCAGGTTTTCCTCTTTCTGTCCTTGCACTACATCTTAGTGTAGTCCCTGGTTCTGTAGCTGCGGCAGAGAGAGTCTGCTTGGCAGTGGAGCCTGCTGGCTCTGGAGGTTTGGCCGGGTAATACCACAGGTGTTTGTGCCTCCTTGGCCCAGACATGCTGATGGTCTTCTTGCCAGATTCAAGTGGAATGCTCACCAGATTCCCTCTCCCTCCACCTCCACTTGCCTGTCTGCTGCTCCTGTTCCTCCCTGAGCATGAAGTCCCTGATTCCTGACTCGTCTGAGTCCTCTCCTGCTGAGTAGATGCCTGCTGGAGTCCAGGCCAGCGGCAGACCTGTTACAGTGCGATCCTCACCAGTTTGGGCTCCCACACTCTCTCAGGTTAACGTTCCCACCCAGATGCCCTTATCTGAGCTGGTGGGAGGTGCAGGAGGCAGCCATGCCAATGCTTCTTGTAATGTGTCAGTACTCTCACCCTCATAGGTCAAGGAGGTGGCTTTTGGTGGAGCCAGCCATTTCTCTGCAGTGATGGTGGGCATCCCACTGGTGCCTGCAAGACAAAAGAAAGAGGAGGAATCACAGCTGCTGGGTGGAAGTGGTGAACAATGAATAATGCTTACAGCAGGATAACTGTGAGAGTTGTAGGTGAGTGAAGAATGGTACTTACTTTGTTGGTAGCATTCATGTAGGAGCAGCTCTGATCTTCTCCTGAGAGAGACAGGATTCTCTCCTCATAGAGGTTGAGGAGTCTTATGTCTGGCAGCCTTCCATCTGTCCAGGCCCTTTCTGCCCTCTTGTGGGCTGTATTCTCCTACAATGAGAGAAAGGGAGGGATTGAACGAACTGAAAGTGGGTAACACAGATGTTACTTCTGGTGGGAATGGTGAAAAGGTAGTGAGATGTTCTGAGGTTGTCAGGAGACAATGCAAAGTGCATGTAGGGTAAGTGGCATGGGAGATTGAGGAGGGAAATGAGACAGAATGACGGAAGATGTAGCAAGAGATAATGAGAATGGCACAGCCTTGGTGGGAGGTGGGTGCAATAGTATAAATAGAGTGCGTGTGAGATAACAAAGAGAAGAATGTGGCCTTTACCCTGTAGAGCAAAGAAGTTCACTAATCTTCTTTCAACACTGTAGGTCATTCCTTCTATTGTTAGGACCACAATGACCTGGCCTAACTTTTCATGTTGCAGTGTTACTTGCTGTAGACCTGCAATGTTGAGAGTTCTTCCTCCTATGCTTTGTGGTTTTAGGTCTGTAGGTTGTGACTTGTTTCTTTACCACTGATACTTGATTTGACAAGACAGTGACACTTGCCATTGTGTCAAGCTTAAAATTAATAAGACGTCCATTGACATAAATAAGCCCTGTGAAGTTTGAGTCAGTTGGATCCCCACCTTCTGCTAGAAACACCTTGTAGATCTTATTTAAAGATCTAGGTTCACCAACTTTAATTTCTGTTATGAGTAAGCATAAGACTTTTTACTGCTATGAAGCTGAGTCCTAATTCTGCATCTGCTGTGGAAGTGACCTACAGATTTAAAGATATGGTGTTATTTTATCATGGCTAGGTATTGTCTATACCCATGAGGCTCTGTTGTTCCACTGTATTAGCAATAACTCTTAGTATCTGCTATTTGACCTGCTGAATACAGTAAAATATTAACTTGTTCAGCTTCAGATTTAATGTTTAATTTTAAAGCAATTTTCAGCCTTTAAAGTTATTTGAAATCTGTGGCATCTCAATGTTATTTGTAATCTTTTGCATTTCATTACAATTTTGCATTAAATCAATGCTGTATAAATTCTATAGTCGTAAAATTTCTTCAAACATTTAAACTATTCAGATTATTAAACTCCATTTTATGGCAATACTGTATGATATTCATTCAATAAAGTTTTAAATTCTATTAACTAGCAATGTTCTAACGTGCTATTTCTTTTAAAACTTTAAAATTGTGTAGATAGCAATGTAGTATCTCTATACTTCATGCTGGATATTTTCCTGCATTTTTTTAATGATCAAAGTGTGGTTCTTACCCTCTGGAGGGTTTTCCTGACTTCTGAAGCCAAGCTGGAGGGTTTCCTACTATTTAATAGTAAAAATTGATCCTTACCAATTTTCAAGGGATAAATACAAAGCACACCCCCTTTTTTAATTTATAGTGTAAACTTTTATGGTTGTATCCTTGATAAATCTTTCCACCAAAATCACAATCCTGAGTGTCTCGATCTTATAAAATCTTAAAATTCTTCTAACTTCTTTTATCTGTTCAACTCTTTCTTCGAATCTTTAAAATTTGACTTTTTGTTCCTTTAAATAAACTCTGCAATTTTTCTGATACTATTGATTCAATATAGATTAATTTTCTGGCCCTTACTCTGTCTATTGTGCTACACATTTGAAAGGGTAAGTTTGCCCCTTTTCCTTCTTTCCTTCCCAGCCTGGTCTCCGCCCATTTTCTGTAAAGTTTTTTTGTGCTCAATCATCTTTCACCTTACAGTCAGAGCTCTTGATTTTTTTACCCACAGAACTTTCTTCTCCAAGGCCTCTGTCTCAATGTGTCTAGCTTTTACTCTTTTCATAGCTCACACTGTTTCCCTAATTGCATGTCTTACCAACTTTGAGGTGAAGATTTTCTTCTGGTGTGTTGCTTTTGTCCTGTTACTGCTCTCATAAGCTCCAATGACTGCTCATCAGTTTTCATATTTCAGCTGTTGTCTGAATGTTTATGTCTCCTTAAAGTAGTAACTTTCTTAGAGTGGAAGACTTACTTCAAAACATTTTTCTTCAGGGTTGAATTAATTCTCTCCATCATTTGTACCTTAACCTGTTTCAGCAATTGTACCCACTGCTGATCACCTTCTAAATTAGGCTCTGAGTATCAACCACTGGTAATTCTCCCGTCTATGCTGAGAAAAAGTTATCAGTGGTAGAGAATAGACCATTAGACAGTCTTAACGTGAAGAATGACTTGTCTTACATAACAAGGTGTAACTTATTGTAGATAACAAGGTATAGAGCTGGATGTACACAGCAGGCCAAGCAGCATCAGAGGAGCAGGAAAGCTGACATTTCGGGTCTGGACCCTTCTTCAGAAATGGGAGAGGGGAAGGGGATTCTGAAATGAATAGAGAGAGAGGGGAGGCGGATGGAAGATGGATAAAGGAGCAGATAGGTGGAGAGGAGACAGACAGGTCAAGGAGGCGGGGATGGAGCCAGTAAAGGTGAGTGTAGGTGGGGAGTTAGGATGGGGGTAGGTCAGTCAAGGGAAGACAGACAGGTCAAGGTGGCAGAGATGAGGCTGGTAGGTAGGAGGTGGGGGTGGGAGTTGAGGTGGGAGGAACGGATAGGTGGGAGAAAGGACGGACAGGTTAGGGAGGCGGGGACAAGCTGGGCTGGTTTTGGGATGCGGTCGGGGGCGGGGAGATTTTGAAGCTTATTGTATACTGACAATGAACATTAGTTTGGCATAATTACAACATTCAAGATGCAGGTACATAATGTCTGTCTCCATCATGACTTGTGTAAGACTAACTGATCCTCTATTCAAAGACTATATTACATCATCAGATTGGATGGCACTAATACAACTTCAACATTAACTCTATCAGAACCATTACCTTATGCTACAGGGCCTAAATAGGTTGTTTAGGAAGGATCCATTATCCCTTTGCAGAGTGACCAATTACCAGAGGCTGTAGATTTCAAGTAATTTGTATTAGAATTATAAAGGAGTTGTGAAGAACACTTCTTTTTTTCACCCAAGAATGATGGGAGTCTGAAAATCATGGCCTGAATGGCTGTTAGAGGCAGAAACTCTCATTGCAATTAAAAATATTTGGATATGCACATGAACCCCAGAACCTACAAGGCTGCAGACCAGTGGAATTAGATCTAGATAACTCTTTCTTCAGCTCGGTAAACATGATGAGCTGGATGGCTTCTTTCTCTGCCATTAGTAAACACAAAGCTGTTCCATCTACTGTAAAAACATTCAGTTACTATGTGTTTTATGTGGACTTTCTGTGTAAGAGAGTTCACCTTTAAGGACTCCATGTGCTGTGCATATACAATATTGTTACTCTGCCTGGGAGTTTGTCTACGATAGGTCTGCAAGAACCACACACACACAAATCTGTTTGCTATAATGTCTCCATCATAACTTATAATGTGTTTAATTGCTTTAAATAAACTAAACAATGTCAAGTGATTGATTATTAGACGATTATCATTAACTTGTTACTGGAAGCTGATTCATGCAGGAGCCTATGTGGTCATCTGTCATGTGAAAGTAGTCTGTTTTTTCTTGCAGTCAATGGTGATCAGTGGAAATGGTGCTGTGGAAAGGCCAGATGGCTGTTTCTTAACCTTAGAACAGTTGTTGGGCTTCCATGTCTTTAAATGCCAATCAAAACTTTCTGAAATTTTGTTCATCTATTGACATCTAACTTTCCTAACCCACCAGGCTCTATTAATTAAACCAGGGTGAATTTACTTACATTGGAGATCTGTAAGTAGTTTGGCATTTAATCTTTCAAGTCAGGCTTACACCAATTCTGAAGCATTTGAATTGGCTTAATGTTATAAACGAATATGAGCCACAAGACTTCTGTGTAGTAGTAATCTGGTATTTCCATTCCACTCTGGGGGTAATTTTAACATGACCTGCTCAGTAGGAAATGATCTGATCAAATCAACTGACCTTTTGTTTCACCAGAGCAAAGTAAAATCAGGAAGCGTGGGTGCTTTCCGTCTCCAGGTTTAACAATTCCAATACAGAACTCAGCCCAATGTTTTCCTGTGGACTTGGGTCTGCTGGGAATTTAATCAAGATTCTCAGGTTTCATTTCACTGAGGATCTTTAATACACTTTACAGAACGTAGATAATACTCCCATGAATCCTAGCTACAGTTAAATGCAGCATGCAAAGTAACTTTACTACTATGTGACACTCACTGTCCTGGTCTCCATTTTGTTCCTATTCATTTCATTATATCATTATGAATAATTGTAGTCCCATGATGAAAACATTATTATGAGAAAAGAATCATATTTATTTGGAATGATTCTATGACTTCATTTGATAATATTATTAGATAAAGTCAAAATGAACATAAGACATTTGCAAACAGGAATAGGGTCATGTGGTTGGCAGAAAATCGCTGATAAAATAGTTATCAACTGTTAATTCTCATTAACTTATTGAGTAATAACACAATTATCAAAATCAAAAAAAAAGAAAATTAATCCAATGGTTCAAAATAAACAGAATAATAGAAATCATTTAATGTAACTTAGAAATTGCATAACTTCCCCAAAATAATAAACAAAAATCATGTGTTAATAACATTTAAAAATGAGTAAATGATTTATTTCTCTGTTAAAATAAATCATACTAATTAAATGGTTAGCCATGTTAAACTGAATGATGCTCTGGCAGTGTCTGTGGAGAGGGAAACACAGTTAGCGTTTTACATCTAATGTGACTTCTTCAGAGGTTCAGAGTTTCTTCTTCAGGGGTTCTGAAGAACAATCATGCTGGACTTAAAACATTAACACTGGTTGTCTCTCCACAGATCTTGCCAGACCTACTGAGTTTCTCCAGCATTTTCTGTATTTATTTCAGATTTCCTGCATCTCCAATAGTTTGCTATTATTAAATTGAATCATGATTTTCTGGAAAGTATGTAGCTAAATTACCTCCTGATCAGCCTATTATACAACTTGTACTTTGTTGTTTTAAAAAAATTGCTGCTCAATTTAAATATTTTTTGTTACAAAATCTATTTTTGTGAAATTAATTTAGTTAGTAAGTAAGGAACATAAAATTCTTGATTTATTTTATCTGTTACATGCCACATATTATTTTTTGCTGACAGTGTAAAAATGTTTTCTTGAGCACTGTCTTATATGTGAATTATGAAAAGGCATGAGTCAAGCAATTCTTCATATATTAGACAGCAGGGTGAAATAATATGCTAGAATGCCAAGTATTGCCACTGTGAAAAATATAGACATCTGGAAACTGATTTAATATTTTAGATGAAAGGGCAGTAAAAGGAAACAAGTGTATAGCCAGTCAGCACCCATGATAAAATGATATCTTTGCTTGTCAGTTCTATTGTCTGATTCACTGGTGCTGAACAGCTATCATGTTTTCACTCACCTTAGCCAACTGTTAAATATTTTGGCTTTAACATTTCACTGCCTTTAAAAATACCAATACTCAATACTGAAATTATTTTGATAGCCACTTTTAGCTGAGACGTTAACCAAGTTAAAATAAATGGGTTAACATAGAAGCAGTGGACAAAGGAATTTAAAAAAAATTATTTATATAGTGCCACTAATAAGAATAAATTTACAAGGCACTTCAAAATGGAAAAATCAGACAAAAATGGTGCCAAGCTAAAAATAGAGTTAGACGGGAGACTGATCTTAACCTTGGTCAAAGAGATAGTTTTGAAGAACAAGAACATTGCTGACACAACATCAAGTATCATATTGTATCTCTGTCCTTTCCTACCATATTCCATTCCTGGAAGAACTGGCCACTCACTGGATGCCTGCCATAAGACCAGCATCTTCAAGCCTGCGCCATCCTCAAAAGCCTGCAGTGCTCCTGGAGGACTGCATCTGGTTTCTACACTGCACGTGTTTGGCGATGGATGGATATAGGTGACAAGAGCAAGATGGCACTGTGATTCTCTGAGTTCTTGGTTGATGGGTTGTGCACAGGAGGGCCATCCTCTTCCTGGAGGCCAGACAGAGGAGGCTGTGCCACAGTATGAATGTATGTCTAGTCAGATGTCGCCACCTGGGTCAGTGCACTACTCAGGGTTTGGTGGGCTGAGCACCAGGGTAAGTGCCGTAATCTGCTTGTGCTACCTCACACCCACTCTATCTCTGCTACTGCATTGCATCTCACCAAAGCTTTTACTCTGACACCCGCTCTGTAGCATACAAAATCTTCCCTCATTCACTTCGCTTACCCCACCACCCCCCATCCTCCCATGCCACTAACCCTACACCCTTCCATTCTACCTCCTCACTCCCTTGGAAAACCTTGGTACCTTTCCCCCACATGCACTAGCACTAACAACCATGCCATCCACTTATGTCTAACTCATTCGTTTTCTTTATCAGAAGGCACATGACACCAGCTTATAGTCCAACAGGTTTATTTGAAATCACAAACTTTTGGAGCGCTACTCCTTCATCAGGTGAAATGGAGGCAAGTGCATAGGCACAGAATTTATGGGCAGAGAGATCATTGCAAGATAATTCCAGATAATTAGAGTGTCAAAAGATAGTACAAATGGTGTGAGTGGATTGTCAAAAACAGAAATTGCTGGAAAAGCTCAACTGGTCTGGCAGCATCTGTAGAGAGAAACCAAAGTTAACATTTCCAGTCCCGTGATCCTTCTTCAGAACCGGACTGGAATGTCAACAGGCTGAATAACAGGTCTTTGCGGGTGATCAAAAGTGTCAGGCAGTGTGAGTAAAGTGTCAACAGCTGAATAGCAACTGAAGGGATGAACGATGATCCAATTATTAGAGGCAGAGAGATAATTACAAAAAATCAAAAATAAGACAATACTAGAGATGGTGCTGGAATAACATGATAGGTATAACAGTTGCATGACGAGGGTCTAACCAACGTTAACAAGTAATCCAAAACTGTACAAACTAATTAATGTTGAGAAAACATAACAAGTTATCAAGGTGATAGTATCAAAACAGAACAGTGAAGAAGATTTTACCAACACCGGACAGTATGGTGGAGTTATGTGTACAAAGAACAAAGAACCCTCTCCAAAACATCCAAATCCTTTTGGTAGTGTGGTGACCAGAACTGTATGCAATATTCCAAGTATGGCCTAACTAAGGTTCGATAAAGCTGCAACATAACTTGTCTATCCTAATATTCAATGTCCCTTACAATGAAAGCAAGCATGTCATAAGCGTTTTTTACTACCTTATCTACCTGCACTGCCACCTTCAGTGATCAGTGGACCTACACAACCAGATCCCTCATCATATCAATACTCCTAAGGGTTCTGCCATTCATTGTATAATTTCCATCTGTACTTGACCTTCCAAAATGCATCATCTCATATTCGTCCTGATTAAACTCCATCCGCCATTTTACTGCCCGTGCTTCCAACTAATCTATATCTTGTTGTATCCTCTAACAATCCTCCTCACTATCCGCAACTCCACCAATCTTTGTATCATCCGCAAACTTACTAATTAGACCAGCTACGTTTTCCTCCAAATCATTTACGTAGACCATGAACAGCAGAGGTCGCAGCACTGATCCCTGAATACCACTAATCACAATACTTCATTCCAAAAAGTATCCTTTCACTGCTACCCGCTGTCTCCTATTGCTAAATCTGTTCTGTATCTATCTTGTCAGTTCACCCTGATACCATATCACTTCACTTTTTGTACCAGTCTGCCATGAGGGACCTTGTCAAAGGCTTTACTAAAGTCCATGTAGACAACATCAATCACTTTTCCCTCATCAATCATCTTCATCATCTCCTCAAAAAACTCAATCAAGTTAGTGAGGCATGACTTCCTCCGCACAAAACCATACTGTCTATTGCTAATACGTCCATTTGCTTCTAAATGTGTATAGATCTTGTCCCTGAGAATCTTTTCCAATAATTTTCCTACCACTGATGTGAGGCTCACAGGACTGTAATTTCCTGGACTATTCCTGCTATACTTCTTAAACAATGGGACAACATTGGTTATTGTCCAGTCCTCTGGGAACTCACCTGTGGCCAAAGGAGATACAAAGATGTCGGTCAATGCTCCAGCAATTTGATCTCTTGCCTCCCTCAATATTTTGACATCATCCTCCACCAATTCCTTCTGTTTGGTGAATACCGACACAAAGTATTCATTTAGGACCTCACATGCCTCTTCTGGCTCTACACAAAGATTTTCTCCTTTGTCCTTGAGTGGGCCAATCTTTTCCCTGGCTATCATCTTGCATTTTATATATGCATAAAAAGCCTTAGGCTTCTCCTTAATCCTGTTTGCTAATGACTTTTCATGACCCCTTTTAGCCCTTCTAATTCCTTGTTTCAGTGCTTTCCTACTTTCCTTATATACTTCAAGAGCTTCATCAATTCCCATCCTCCTAGATATTACATATGCTTCCTTTTTCTTTCTGACCAAGGTCATAACACCCCTGGTCATCCAAGGTTCACGTAACTTGCCATACCTATCCTTCATTCTTGCAGGAACATGCTGCTCCTGAACTCTTATCATCTGCTGTTTGAAATACTCCCAAATGTCTGATGTAGTTCTCCCCTCAAACAGCCACCTCCGATCAAAATTCTCCAGTTCCTGCCTAATCTTGTTGTAGTTCACCTTCCCCAATTTTAACACCTTCACACAAGGACTGCTATTATCCCTGTCCATGAGTATCTTAAAACTCATAGTGTTTTGGTCACTATTCCTGAAATGCTTCCCCTGAAACATCACCCACCTGGCCGGGCTCATTTCCCAAAACCAAGTCCAGTAAAACCCTTTCCCTGTTTGGAGTGTTTACCTATTGTGTCAAGAATCCCTCCTGAATGGTCCTTACAAATTCTGCCCCATCCAAGCCCCTAGCACGTAGTGAGTCCCGGTCAGTACAGGGGAAGTTAAAATCACCCACCACAACACCCTGCTGTTTTTACATCTTTCCAAAATCTGTCGACATATTCTCTCCTCTATCTCCTGCTGGTTCTTGGGAGGCCTATAATATACCCCCAGCACTGTGATTTCATCTTTCCTATTCCTGAGTTCTACCCATATTGCCTCACTGCACAAGTCCTCTGAAGATTCCTCCCTCAGTACAGCAGTGAGATACTCCTTTACCAGTAATGCAACTACCCCACCCCTTTTACCTCCCTTTCTATCGCACCTGAAACATCTAAATCCTGGGACATTCAGCTGCTAGTCCTGTCCCCCTTTCAGCCAAGTCTCTGTAATCACAATAATGTTAATAGTTCTAAGTCCTAACCAAAGCTCTAAGTTCATCTGCCTTGTCTATTATACTTCTCACTTTGAAACACATGCATTTCAGACCACCTCCCCTGCTCTTTTCAGCAGTGTTTCCCTGCCTGTCTTTGTTCTTAGTTATGTTTGCCTTGGTTTCTACTTCTCCCTCGATTTCTGCATCTACTGCCCTGCTCCTCTGGTTCCCATCCCCCGCCACACCAGTTTAAACCCTCCCCAACCACTCTACCAAGTATTCCCCGAAGGACATCAGTCCCAGTCCTACCTAGATGTAATCCGTCCAGTTTGTACAGGTCCCACCTCCTCCAGAACCAGTCCTAATGCCCCACGAATCTGAAACCCTCCCCCTCACACGGTCTTTACAGCCACGCATTTATCCTATATATCCTGTGACCACCTCCCTATACATCTCTGTACACGTTATTCACAATACTTTCCACCTTGTGAATGTCCCACGGTGTCCCCAGCCACTGCCCCAACTCTGAAACTCGAGCTTCCAGGAGCTGAAGCTGGAGACACTTCTTGCACACATGTAGGTCCTGGCTTCCCACATCAAACAAGAGGAGCAGACTACAATTTGGAGCTGTCCTGTCATGTCTTACCACTTTAATTTAATTAATCCTTACAGTGTTAAATACTTCTAATATTAGGTTGAAGCTTCTGATGCTCTCTGCTCCAATAAACAATTTCTCAAAATTTACCTGTTATTCACCAGCAAAGTTTCCAGAAACAGTTTAGGCTCGTACTCCTTTACCTGCTGGAGCTTTCGCTGCCAAGAGTAGTGCCACATGAGCCCAAGATCACAGTTGAGGCTGTCTTCATGGGTATGGAACTTGGCTATTAGTTTCTGCTTGGTGATTCTGCGTTGTCGTGTATCTCGATGGCCACCTTGAAGGATGCTTACCCAAAGATCGGAAGCTGAATGTCCTTGACCGCTGAAATGTTCCTGATAGGGAGGGAAAACACCTGCCTGGCGATTGTTGCACAGTGTTCATTCAACCACTGTTGTAGCGTCTGCATGGTCTCACCGATGTACTATGTCTCCGGGCATCCTTTCCTGCGGCATAAGAGGTAGACAATATTGGCTGAGCCACATGAGTACCTACTGAGTATGTGGCAGGTGTTCTCATGTGTGATGGTAGAATCCATGTCATTAATCTGGCATGCTTTGCAGAGGTTGCCGTGGCAGAGTTGTGCGGTGTTGTAGTCTCTGTTCTCCTGAAGCTGGATAGTTTGCTGCAAACAATGACTTGGTTGAGGTTCGGCGGTTAGAACAAAAAGTAAAGAACGAAACAATACTGGAACAGGCCGTTCAGCCCTCTAAGCCAGCGCCAAAATATTTTGCTCTTCCATATTAAAATTGTCTTAACTTACAAGATTCACATCCTTTGCTATTCATGTATTCGTCCAGTTGCTTCTTGAATGCTGCTATTGTATCTGCTTACACCACCTCCTCTGGCTGTGTGTTCCATCTCTTTTAAACTTCCCCTCTTGCACCTTGAACCTGTGTCCCCTATTAAATGACCCCTCCCCCCTGTGAAAAAGCCTCATACTTTCCACTCTATCCATGCCATTTGCAATCTTATAAACTTCTATCAGGTCGCCCCTCAACCTTTTGTCTTTCAGTGAAAACAAACCCAGTCCAGCCAAACTTGCTTCACAGCTAAAATACCAGGCAACATCCTGGTAAACCTTTTCTGTAACATCTCCAAAGCATCTACATCCTTCTGGTCATGTGGTTGTTTGAAGAGAAGAATTGGAGGCGTAGGCATGGCCCTGATGAGATGTTCACCGTCATCAATGACATGTTGAAGGCTGTGAAGAACATGGCCTAGTTTCTCTGCTCCGGTGAAGTACTGGATAACAAAGGGTACTCTCTCGGTTGTGTCCCATGTCTGTCTTCTGAGGAGGTTGTTGCGGTTTTTCGCCAAACCATGTCGGAACTGGTGATCAATGAGTTGAGAATTGTATCCATTCCTATGAGGGTGTCTTTCAGCATCTGTAGGTGTCCATCGTGTTCGTCCTCATCTGAGCAGGTCCTGTGTATACGCAGGGCTTGTCCATAGGGGTGGCTTCTTTAACATGTTTAGGGTGGATGCTAGAGAAGTGAAGCATCATGAGGTTATCCTTGGGCTTGCAGTGGAGTGAAGTACTGAGGTGTCCCTCCTTGATGGAGATGTGTGTGTCCAAGAATGAAACTGATACCACTTACCATAGTAAGTCTGATGGCCGAAGTGACAATATCCCAGGAGAAGCTACAGGACAAAGAATAGGCTTATGTGCCAGGAATTAGACGGGGAGGGATGTAGTGATGGGAACAATGTCAGACAGATGGATCTCATAGAATATAAATTCACAGATTGGGGTTGTTAACCTGGTACAATCAGGGAGCCCTGGCTGATAGATATAAACAGGAGTGTCAGGAGTTCTGCTCAGTCTAGGTGCCAGCTCTGAGGTAGCTGGGTCAGTGCATGTGTAAATAAAAGGTGATTTGGTGATGGGATCCCGGCCTTCATGGAGCTATTTCACCAGGCAAGCAACATATACTTGGTAGAAATAAACATCACTGAGAAGCTTAAACAGATGGATGAACACTGCTTTAATATACTCTAACCAATCGTTTTAACCAACTTTCACCAATGTTGTTGCTGGGCAAGACCACATGGAAGTATGACTTTTTGCAATTTTATTACAAACAAGAAGGTCTCATCTACCACCAGTAGACTTACCTCTTGGGTATGACAGCAGGGTTTCGCTGTAGACTTAGTTTACAAAACAATAGTATCTTTAGTATCAACCTCCTAAAAATTGACTCACATATTACCAATCTTATAGCTGCTCATTAATGTTGCACTATCCAGCTAGGGGTCACTGACTTAACCAGTGAGCTGAATGTTCCAAAATTCTGGCTCAGAGTTTCGGGAGTTTGTAGAAAGTTTCCCACTTTAAACCCTAATAACATTTCCCACACAATCATTAAATATGCACACACCTCGGCTGTGCCAGTCCTGTGCTGCTGTCTTGCACTCAGTCACTGGTACGGGTACCTTTTGGCACTAATGAATCTGTGCACAAGTCAAATGCTGCAAACCAGACCATTCACAATCTGTTGCTGCACACTTATAAATATCCTGTTTGAGAAAAGAAAGTTAGCACATCACTTCACCAACAGGGGCTGGAGGTCGTGGTAGATGGCATTGAGGAGATGAGGCCCACTATCTTCCTCAGGAATCAGAGGAGGACATGACACTGTTGACGCTGTTGGGGAGGGTTTAAACTAATGTGGCAGGGGGATGGGAGCCAAATGAGGAGGCTAGTGGACGGTAAGGAGGTAGTAACTAAAGCCTGTACTGAACTAGATAATGAAGTCAGCGTGACTAAGGGGAAGAGTAGGCAGACAGCAGATGATGAACGCAAAGGAACAGGTGGTCTGAGGTGCATTTGTTTTAATGCAAGAAGTGTAGTAGGTAAGGTAGATGAACTTAGGGCTTGGATTAGTACTTGGGAGTATGATGTTATTGCTATTACTGAGACTTGGATGAGGGAAGGGCAAGATTGGCAACTAAGTATCCCAGGATATAGATGATTCAGGTGGGGTACAGAGGGAGGTAAAAGGGGTGGAGGAGTTGCATTACTGGTCAAAGAGGATATCACAGCTGTGCTGAAGGAGGAGACTATGGAAGACTCGAGCAGTGAGGCAATATGGGCGAGCTCAGAAATAGAAAGCATGCGGTAACAATGTTGGGGCTGTACTACAGGCCTCCCAACAGCGAGCATGAGATAGAGGCACAAATATGTGGACAGATTATGGAAAGATGTAGGAGCAACAGGGTGGTGGTGATGGGAGATTTTAATTTTCCCAACATTGACTGGGATTCACTTAGTGTTAGGGGTTTAGATGGAGCAGAATTTGTAAGGAGCATCCAGGAGTGTTTTCTAGAGCAGTATGTAAATAGTCCAACTCAGGAAGGGGCCAGACTGGACCTGGTGTTGGGGAACGAGCCTGGCCAGGTGGTTGAAGTTTCAGTAGGGGATTACTTTGGGAATAGTGATCACAATTCCGTAAATTTTAGAATACTGATGGACAAAGATGATAGTGGTCCTGAAGGAAGAGTGTTGAATTAGGGGAAGGCCAAGTATAGCAAAATTCGGCAGGAGCTGGGGAATGTGGATTGGGAGCAGCTGTTTGAGGGTAAATCCGCATTTGACATGTGGGAGGCTTTTAAAGAGAGGTTGATTAGAGTGCAGGACAGACATGTCTCTGTGAAAATGAGGGATAGAAAGGGCAAGATTAGGGAACCATGGATGACAGGTGAAATTGTGAGACTAGCAAAGAGGAAAAAGGAAGCATACATAAGGTCTAGGCGACTGAAAACAGATGAAGCTTTGGAAGAATATCGGGAAAGTAGGACCAGTCTGAAACGAGGAATTAAGAGGGCTAAAAGGGGTCATGAAATATCTTTAGCAAACAGGGTTAAGGAAAATCCCAATGCCTTTTATTCATACGTAAGGAGCAAGAGGGTAACTAGAGAAAGGGTTGGCCCACTCAAGGACAAAGGAGGGAAGTTATGCGAGGAGTCAGAGAAAATGAGTGAGATTCTTAATGAGTACTTTGCATCGGTATTCACTGAGGAGAGGGACATGACGGATGTTGAGGTTAGGGATAGATGTTTGATTACTGCAGGTCAAGTTGGCATAAGGAGGGGGGAAGTGTTGGGTATCCTAAAAAGGCATTAGGGTGGACAAGTCCCCAGGCCCGGATGCGATCTATCCAAGGTTACTGAGGAAAGCAAGAGAGGAAATAGCTGGGGCCTTAACAGATATGTTTGCAGCATCCTTGAGCACGGGTGAGGTCCCAGAGGACTGGAGAATTGCTAATGTTGTCCCCTTGTTTAAGAAGGATAGCAAAGATAATCCAGGTAATTGTAGACCGGTGAGCCTGACGTCAGTGGTGGGGAAGCTGCCAGAGAAGATACTGAGGGATAGAATCTATTTACATTTGGAAGAAAATGGGCTTATTAGTGTTAGGCAGCATGATTTTGTGCAGGGAAGGTCATTGTCTTACCAACTTGATAGAATTCTTTGAGGAAGTGACAAAGTTGATAGATGAGGGAAGGGCTGTGGATGTCATATACATGGATTTCAGCAAGGCATTTGATAAGGTTCCCCATGGTAGGCTGATGGAGAAAGTGAAGTCGCCTGGGGTCCAGGGTGTACTAGATGGATAGAGAACTGGCTGGGCAACAGGAGACAGAGAGTTGTAGTGGAAGGGAGTTTCTCAAAATGGAGAATTGTGACCAGTGGTGTTCCACAGGGATCTGTGTTGGGACCACTGTCATTTGTGATATACATAAATGATCTGGAGGAAGGTATAGATGGTCTTATTAGCAAGTTTGCAGATGACACTAAGATTGGTGGAGTAGCAGATAGTGATGGGGGCTGTTGGAGAATGCAGCAGAATATAGATAGATTGGAGAATTGGTTGGAGAAATGGCAGATAGAGTTCAATCCAGGCAAATGCAAGGTGATGCATTTTGGAAGATCCAATTCAAGTGCGAACTATACAGTAAATGGAAAAGCCCTGGGGAAAATTGATGCACAGAGAGATTTGGGTGGTCAGATCCATTGTACCCTGAAGGTGGCAACGCATGTCGATAGAGTGGTCAAGAAGGCATACAGCATGCTTTCATTCATCGGATGGGGTATTGAGTACAAGAGTTGGCAGGTCATGTTACAGTTGTATAGGACTTTGGTTCGACCACATTTGGAATACTGCGTACAGTTCTGGTCGCCACATTACCAAAAGAATGTGGATGCTTTGGAGAAGGTGCAGAGGACGTTCACCAGGATGTTGCCTGGTATGGAGGGTGCTAGCTATGAAGAGAGGTTGAGTAGATTAGGATCATTTACATTAGAAAGACGGAGGTTGAGGGGGGACCTGATTGAGGTCTACAAGATCATGAGAGGTATAGACAGGGTGGATAGCAAGAAGTTTTTTCCCAGAGTGGGGGACTCAATTACTAGGGGTCATAATTTCAAGGTGAGAGGGGAAAGGTTTAAGGAGATATGCATGGAAAGTTCTTTACGCAGAGGGTGGTGGGTGCCTGGAACACGTTGCCAGCGGAGGTGGTAGAGGCAGGCACGATAGCATCATTTAAGATGTATCTAGACAGATACATGAATGAGCAGGGAGCAGAGGGATACAGATCCTTGGAAAATAGGCGACAGGTTTAGATAGAGGATCTGGATTGGCGCAGGCTTGGAGGGCCGAAGGGCCTGTTCCTGTGCTGTAATTTTCTTTGTTCTTTGTCCTTTTGACACCAGGACCTGCCAGCCTGGTGTGAAATTGTCACCTGGGTCAGTGCAATTTCCTCAGTTTGGAGGCATTACAGCAATGCTGCAAGAAGTTTAATGACCTTCTGCACTCTGCAAGGGCAGTGCCTCTGCTGCCTCACACTCACTCAAACTCTGCTACTGCATCTACCTCCCATGAAGGTCAATGGTCCATAACGGTCATTCCTGCATGTAGCATCTTTCCTTAATGACTCTCACATAGCCTATTGCGCCAAGCTATACTTTACCTGCCCTCTGCACTTCGTACTTGCTCACTGATTCAACACACTGCACACCTTTCCTCCACCTCATTGCCACTAACAGCAGTGCCAGCCACTTTCATCTCACTTGATCCCTCTCTTTTTTCTCATGACAGGGGAAAACGGCCCATATTAAGGCCAAGGGAGCCAAAGCAGGTGGCAGTATGACTATGAGACCATAAGATATAAGAGCAGAGTTAGATCATTTGGCCCATCAAGTCTGCTTCACCATTCAATCATGGCTGATATGATTCTCAACCACATTTTCTTGCCTTCTCACTGTAACTTTTGATCCCCTTATTAATCAAGAAACCATCTACTTCTGTCTTAAATACGCTCAATGACATGGCCTCCATAGCCTTCTGTGGCAATGAGTTCCACAGATTCACCACTCTCTGGCTGAAGTAATTCCACATCTCTAAAAGGCCGTCCCTTCAGTCTGAGGCTGTGCCCTTGGGTCCTAGTCTCACCTACTAAAGGAAAGGTCTTCTCCCTGTCTACTTTATCCAGGTCGTTAAGTATTTTGTAAGTAAGTCTAATAGTAAAACTGATATTCATCTCCTCACCCCATATGAGGAGAGGTTCATTGAACTGGTGGAAGAGGTAGAGGCCACTCATGTGGAGAGTTATAAGTTTCCACAAACAAGTAAGGTTCGATGTGCTGCACTGCTCCCCTGTTACCAGTACGGTGAACATGTTCTTAGTATGCTCAGGCTTCTACCATTGTTGTACAAACTGTTGCTGCTTTTATCTTCTGAGAGCATCAACAGCATCCAAATAGCCTCCTTGTACAAGAGATTAACCACTCAGAACACCAGCTTTTCCTCCACCTCTAAGGAAGAAGCAACAAATCCCTCAGAAGAAGCACCAGCAAGTTGTTTTCTGCACTTACTACAGCTCAGCATCAGCGGCAAAGCAACATGGAGATGAGGGACCTCAACCTCACTTCAGGTGCCCTTCCTCTCAAAGAGACAAGATAACATCAGGATGCACTGAGATAGAGGAGGAACCACTTTCAGGCTCCCTAGAAATCTCTCTCAGGACACTCCAGAGGTGCCTACTCCCTCCACATCCAACCAGGCTGTGATTCCCTAACCTTGCAGAACTTTCAAGCCAAGGAGGGTGAGTCTATATCGGGCTAATCTCAGCCTGACCGGGCCCTTTAGCCACAAGCATCCCTGGGATTGCTTGGCCAAAAGGCACTCCTAGTGGGCAGACTTCCTGTACCTCAGCTGCAGACTCCAGGACTGCACTTGAAAGAAACGGGAAGGTAGGTAAAAAGAAATCCTGCTGACAGTACAGGTGGCAAATACCACAATTGGAAATTGTTCACTTTAGTGGGATTTTTTTTTTTTTAAAGCAGCATATTACTTAAACAGAGAACAATTGCAGAATTCTGAAGTGCAGAGGGATGTAACTGTTCTCAAGCATGAGTTGCACATAGTACACAGGGACAACAAGTGATTAAGAAATCTAATGGAATCCTGTTCTTTATTATGACAGGAATTGAATATAGAAGTGAGGCTGCTATACTTCAGCTATACAGGGCATTAGTGAGACCATGTTTCAAATACTATTTGTGGTTTTGGTCTCCTTGTTTAAGGGAACATGTAAATGCATTGAAATAGTTCTAAGTCAATATCTAGAATGAGTGGGTTGTTTTATGAGGAAAGATTGACCAGATTATACTGCTGGAGTGTAAAAGATTGAAGAGTGACTTGTTTGAAGCATGTAAGATCCTGAATGGTCTTGACAATATGGATGTAGAAAGATGTCGTTATTTGAAAATTAGAGATCTCCCTTTTTGGAGCGGGCCAGGGAGAATATTTTTGTCTCAGAATGTGGTGCAATTTTGGAGCTATCTGCCTCAGTAGGAAGTGGAGACAGTGCTATTGAATATTCTAAGGCAGAGTTAGATAGATTCTTGTTAGTCAAGAGAATCGAAGGTAATCAGCAGTTGATAGAAATGTGGAATTTGAAACAAAACAGATCAACTATGTTCCTATTAAATGGCATAGCAGTCTCAAAGGGTTGAACAGCTTGCTTCTAATCCAATTCATATGTTTGGGTGTATGTTTGTACCAACATTTTTCTAACATATTAGAGATTCTTCACTTTAGAGATCTGCTGAATTATATGGGTATAGCGCAAAGCAAGATTTATACCATCTATCTTAGATTTTAAGGAGCCAGCAAGAGCTCACCAGATTAACTTCCAAGGTGCAGGCCCTTATCTTTGGGCAAACCTATTTCGGGACACCTTGACCTTCACCAAGTGAAGGGAAATCTCTCTGATTTTCTCCAGTACCATCTCTGTTAACACTAGGAGCTGTGAGGCACTTGTTTCCATGCCTCCAAACTTAGGGACCTAAAGCCCTAAAGACCTGAAGTCTTTCAATTGGCCAAGGGCAGCAGAAGGCACTTGTCTATCTCTTAGGATCAACTGACCCACTTCAATTACGTTCACATGGAACCCTTGTCTACTTTTAGTTTTCAAAGTTTATTTGCTACTATCACCTAGATTAGGCCCTGCAGTGATTCCATCTGCACCTCACTGGGTTGTCAAGCAGCAGCACCACATAGTACACTGCAAAACTGGCATTATTGACAACAACAGGTTGTGGACACAATGTTCCAACACCATTCATTTTCAAGGATTGTTTATTTGGCACATGGGTTATTACATATTCCTTACACATTCTGACTTCTATTGCCACCACATTGCTGTCCATATTAACCAAGCTTCCACCGCCATGATTCCTTCCCTAGTGACTGCCAACAACTCAAACTTACCCCATATGGATTTCAATTCAAGTTTCACCCTTCATGTTTCAAATCCACCCAGGATTACAAGTATCTCCAGGACACACAACGTTCTTCAGACTGCTATTCCCGCTGGATCCTGTGATCCACGATCAACGCCATGCACTGGCATATGTGCACACTCAACTCCACTGTGCAGCAACATTGACTCACCCTCTCAAAGCTGTGCCAGTCCCCAGTTTTACTTTGTCCTTTGTCTCATCCTTCACCTCAACAAAAGACCTTTTCTCTTTCTTATGGACATCAAGGCACGCAAGGTGCAGCAATTTATGGACTCCAACATCTGTCCTGCGGATCGTCCCTCAGTACCCATCCCTTCCCAGCCCTCAGATGCAATCACTTTCTGTCCTCGAGGCCACTCGCCCCAATACCAGACCTTGCCATGTGTTCACCATGCCTCCTGACCTTCTCCTCTCTGAGGCTCAGCGTACTGTCCTTGGCAAAGGACTCAGCGTCATACCTTTACACCTCCACATTAATGAATTTCGGGCTTGTCATGATGTTGAACTGTTTTTCTGCTGTCTCCCTCTCCTTGCTCTCTTCTTCGGGCAGGTATCCCCTTTGTTCCACTGATCCCTTCACCTGCCTCTAGTATTCACCTTCCACTTGGACCTCCTTCCCCATGCCTCTTACCTGCCCTCAATCTCGTAATTGAAAACTGCCAACGGGACATTGGCCACCTCATTTTCTCTGCTTCTCTCATACACTCTAATCTGTCCCATTCTGAAATTGCTGCACTTCGCTTTCTTAGGTCCAACCCTAACTTTGTTATCAAACCAGCTGACAAAGGTGGTGTCATTGTTGTCTGGTACACTGATCTTTACCTTGCGGAGACTCAATGCCAACTCTCGGACACTTCTTCCTCCTGCCCCCTGGATCATGACCCCACATCCGAACATCAAGCCATTGTTGCCGGGACAGTAACCGACCTCATTACCTATGAAGATCTCTTCCCCCACTGCCTCCAACCTAGTAATCTCCCAACCCCTGGCAGCCTTTTTTCAACTCCTTCCCAAAATCCACAAACCAGACTGCCCAGGTAGGCCCATTGTATCAGCACTGAGCTCATTTCCTCCTGCCTTGGCTCCATCCTCTCTCCACTTGTCCAGACTCTGCCTACCGACATCCGCAATTTCTCAGGGAGTTTCGTGGAGGGTTTCTCTCTGTGGGCTTGAGCCAGTTATCTCATGCAATTCTCTGTTGTTCAGCCCATTATGTATGCACAACGCCTCTGTGGCACTGCTTTCACACCATCTTGTGGTTAGCAATGGCAGAGGTACTGATGGGTGCCATGACATTCTGAGCTGTGACTGCCATATCACTGAAATCGTACTTAAAGCCCAGCTGCTGACCAGGTCAAGTCAAGAACTTCCAATGTTTGTGTGTTGCTGCATAATTCTAAAGACATGACCAAGAAAGAGACGTTAGTGCACTGCTTCACTTTCCAGGACATGAACCACCTTGGTAGATGGGATGGAGGAGATATAAGCTGTCCTCTTCCCTCAGGTATGCCAAAGGGCTCCACAACAACAGCCCCTGCCGGCCTCAGCTGAAGTTACCTCCTGGGTCAGTATGATGTCGATGATCCGAATGAAGACTTGTCAATGCAGGAAGAAGGTCAATGACCTTCCTCACTCTACAGAGGTACGTGTCACTATCTTCTCTCTGCTATCTCACACTCAGTCAAGCTCTGCCACTGCACCCACCTCACACTAAGGCTCATGGTCTACAACTCTCAACAGGCACTTGCATGCAGCATCCTCCCTCAACTGCTCTCAGTCATCCCAAACTCCCAGGCCGCTAATTTTCCATGTTCTCTATTCTTCCTACTCACTCACTTGGGACACATTACCATCTTACCACCTTCTGCATCAGCAATAACAGCTGTTCCAACCAGTTTCAATTCACTCAATCCTTCACTTTATCTCGTTTCAGGAGAAAACGCCCACAAGAGTGCAGAGAGAGCCAAGACAGGTGGTGGGGTGCTCGACATTCATTTTCTCACCACATATCAGGAGAAAATCTTCTTTTTCATAGAATCCCTACAGTGTGGAAACAGGCCCTTCGGCCCATACTGACCCTCAGAACATCCCACCCAACTCCCTAATCTACACATCCCTGAACACTATGGGCAATTTAGCATGGCCAATCCACCTAGCCTGCATATCTTTGGACTGTGGGAGGAAACCGAAGCACCTGGAGGAAACTCACGCAGACACGGGGAGAATGTGCAAACTCCACACTCCACTTTACCTTAGTCTGCTCATGTCATAACGCTGGGAACCCAATGCTTTGATTTTGCTCTGGATTGAGGTTGAACTATGCCCTTGACTGAGATTGGCAACATCCCTGAGTGACTGTTGGCACCTTTCACTTGACTAAGGATGACTCCCCTTAAACTCTGGCACATGGCCATTAGGTTGAAACACATGCAGTGTATTTTCCATATAAGCTACTGACATAGGCTGCCTTTATGACATTGACATAAGACAGTGCCACATAACAACACATTTCTCCTCTTAACTGATCATTTCTGGAAACATGACAGGCTGCCTGATTTTGTGTCTGTGCTAAAAAGACAAGGCAAGACAGTATGACTGTGATGCATGAGACAGATGCCTGTCCCTGCATGTGAAGCAGCCTGGCAGCAGCATTGCAATGTAAGGTGTCAGCACATTGTGAAGTGCAGTATTGAAGGAATGAACTGTATTGTAAATGAGTCAGAGAGATCCCATGTTAATTCGGTGATGTTGGTGGTATGTCTGATGCCAACCTCCATGCACAAAATATGTAGGTGATCATTGCGCATGGAGCATGCCTGAGATATTGGGGACCACTGGCCAACATGGAGGCCCAGAGGAGCAAGCAGCGAGCTGAATATGCCAGGTGTCTGCTTTGATTTTCGGGTCAGGAATTGTCACTACCTAGTTTGTCATTCTGGAGAAATTACATACAGATGAGGCAACAATTGGTAATGATGAGATGTTAATACATGCAAATAGGTTTCTCAATGATGAGATTCTCATCTCATTATTAAGAGTTGGGTGGAGAATCAGGCTATTGTTTTCTCAATGCCAAGAAACTGATTTTTCTATTCTTGCCACATTTTATAAACCATTGCTCATGTCATCTATGGAGTTGGAAGATTTCATCTCAAAGTTCCTACATTTTATTCTCAAAGGCTAGTGCAAAAATGATATGAGAGCACAAGGATTTGTTCATACTGCAGTCTTTGCCAGGTTCTTAGATTCCATAGAATGCAGCCACATTACCCTTACATACTTCCTGTCACCCAGCTCGTATTTTTCTCAATGGGGTTCCAGGTCCAAGAAAATAAACATTCTACATATGGTAATTAGAAAAATTAATAGTATCTATCTTTTGTTATTCTGTTATCATGCTGGTTTGTTTTGTTTTCAACAATATCTTGTTAGATTATTCCTTGACTTGCTTAATCATGGCATTTACCGTTTCAGTTAATTCTTGAAACTATATTGAATGCAACAAACTGAAAAACAAGATCACGTGGGTATATTTACCCTCCTGGTATTTCTGTGTACTTACAAGTTTATTTATAATTTATTTAAATGGAGCTATACTTTTTTTGTAAAACCACAGATGTGCTTGTGGCTGCTCACCCACATCCTCAATAACCTTTGGATGGTTTGGCAGGCTGATATAATGTGCAAGTATTCAGCCAAATCAATGGTAGTCTGTGTAGAAGATTGCAAGTACAAATCTATACAGAAGCTTATTGAGTTCAGAGTCTTGAGCTGCGCAGGTTTCACTCAGGTTATGTTACACCAGAACTTTTACAGTTTTAATTGAAGACTATTTGAAGTGTAAGCATTTCTCCTTGCAACACAATTTGGTGGTTTATATGGATATTCATAGATGGCTATTATATAACAATAACATTTATTCATAGCCCATAAGTTTACGTTTCCAATGAAATGCTGTTAAGCATGTAGTAAATATGGACTCTCCATTAATTCATCTAAGTAGCCACTTTGCTTTCTCTACATTTTGTTTTATACAAATTAATACAGTTCACTTTTCTGGTTTGGCAATCCTTACTTGAACATTATGACTTGTGGTGAATGACACCATTCCTTCAAGACCATAAAACTGAAAATTTACCAGGTATCATGCATTCCTTTTTGCATATGTTTCCCCACTGGCTAATTATTCAGGAAAATACATTCTTGCTTCTTCATGTTTCTTCAAATACAGTGAATGGATTATCTTTCAACTAAAACTCTGGGGTTTACTTAAAATTTGCAGAGCATAATCCACTCTGTGCCATATACCAGACATCTGCCCCACAAGGGAGGAAACTGGGGCAAACATTGGTGAGTTATTTGGATCTTCTTCCCAAATGAGATATAATCTGCCAAATTGCATCCGCTGAATGGATTTTAAAGGAGTTTTTTTCAATATCAATAAAGATTTTGTGCACCTACAATCTCTTTTGCAACTGAAGCATGATATTATGCTAAAATTAACAAGTTACTGAGTATACGGAATGAAATAAAGGCCATAACCTCAAGTGTATAGAGCAGTGCAGTGATAGGTTGTTTGACCAAAGGCATACTAATTACTTAGTAATGTCCCACACATGGGGTATCACTTTCTGATGAGACTCCCGACGTTAATGTGATGAGGACAGAATTTTTACTTAGCATGATGTGCTTTTCCTGACATTGAAAACCAATTTGCCTCAAACTAAATCATTTGTATTCTGTCACTTTATTGTAGTGCATCTATGGTTTGCTCTGAAACTATTACCAGCCAGTTTCGGATGAAAACAGGGATGTAATTACTTTATCTGTGTGTCGTGTGGGTGGATTATCTGAATGATATATTAAGTTACATCATCTTCATATGGAATATTGACATGAATAAAAGTGTTACGTCATTATATTGGACTAATGTATTTTTTGGCACGTGTCGATAACCTCAGTATCAGAACTTTCTAATGCATTTGATAAAGTAAATCATAAATTACTGACGCATCTGTTCGACATAATTTTAGCTAAAGTATGCAAGAATGCAGTATAATGCAAGTGAAAGATGGAGAGAGAGAGAGAGAGTTGAAAGAAGAGTGATGAGGCAGCCCATTTCAAAAGGAAATTCAAAACTGTAAGCTGGGAATAATAAAAAAGAATTCACAATGTGGATGTAGAAAGGTACATATGAGGGAGAACCAAAAAGAAGTATGGGAGAAGTTTATAAGAAAAGGAAAACTACAGGTTAATTTAATCTAATGAATAGCTTTAAATTCATGTAAGAAATTGCATACATATTCACTGGCATTGCATCTGAATCATATAATAGAAGGCACAATGTCATGATATAACGTTGAGCAGACGATTTTACCTTAAGACAAAGACAGCCATGCAGACAAACTTGCATTTATATGGCACCATTAACATTTTATAAATATTACAAATTGATTCATGGGTAGGTAATCAGACAAAATTTGACACCAGGCCACATGAAGAGCTATTAGGATAGACGATGAAAACTTTGATGAAGGTGAGTGAGGCAAAGAGGTTTAGGAGAAAAAATTCCAGAAGTGTGAGCCTAGGAAGCAGAAGGCATAGCCACCAATGCTAAAACAATGAAATAAGAGGCCAGAAGTGGAGAAGCACTGAGATCTTGGAGCGCTGTAGAGCTAGAGGAGATTACTAGGTAGTGAGGAGTGGGGCCATGGAAGAATTTAGACACAGGAATGAACGACATATTGAAATCAAGGTATTGTTAGATAACGAGTCAGTGATGGTCAGTGAGTAGAGTTAGTGCAAATTAGAGAGCAAGCAGCAAAGTTTTAAGTGACCTCAAGTTTCCAGCAGATGGGAAGCTAGCCAGGAAAGTAAAGAAATATTCAATCAAACTTTACCGAAGGATCCATACCAATGATATGCATTTTTCTCATTACTAAGATTCCTCATCATGGTTGCAAGGAAGGGAGTCATTTGCAGAAGTGGTTAACAAATCCATGCCAATATCAATTTCATACATGGAACTCTGTATAAACTGCCAACCATAACATTAAACAAATTTAGCAAACTGTTCCTTTAAAAAATTGCATTTAAACCTTAAGCTATGAAATTCTTTTTTGTTAGAGACTTAACTTTTAATTAAATTTCAAAACTTGACACCTTGTCACGTTTCTGCAATTCAAAAACTCAAGGATATATTTATTTGAGCGAGAAAACTTCAATCCACTTAACTAAGGAATTATGAAAATCAATCTGGAGGTGAATTACACTGATATGCTGTGGTTTTTTAATGTTAGTTCATTCTCATAATTGTCCACAACTCTGAACAAGAATGTATAAACATAAGAAATACAAGCAATAGTTGGCCATTCGAGCCTGCGCTACCATTCAATAAGACAATGATAGACCTGTTCATGGCCTCAATTCAACTTTCCTGCCTGCTTTCAATGACTTAGTCTCCTTTGTGGATCAAAAGTCTGTCTAACTCAACCTTGAATATATTCCATGTCCCAGCCTTCACTGCTTTTTGGGGTTGAGAAGAAGAAAAGTCATATTAGACTCAAAATGTTAACTCTGCTTCTAGCTCCACAGATGCTGCCAGATCTGTTGGGTTTCTCCAGCATTTTCAGTTTAGTTTCTGATTTCCAGCATCTGCAGTATTTTGCTTATTCCTACTCTTTGTTTCGTGTTGTTAGTCAGTCCTCTCTCCATGCCAATATAGCATCCAACATAATGAGCTGTTAACTTGTGTGGTAAACCTTTATGTGGTAGCTTGTTTCATGTCTTTTGGAAATCCAAGTACATTAAATCTACTAATCCCCCTTTGACCATCATGTTTGTTGTATTCACCAAGAATGCTAACAAATTTATAAAGCGCAATTTCCTCTTTCATATAACCTTATTCACTGTGCTTAATTATAATATGATTATGTGAATATACTGCTACAACTTTCTTAATAATAGAATGACAGATGTTAAGGCTAACTAGTATATAGTTGATTGCTTTCTGTCTCCTATCTTTCTTTACTAGTAGTCTCACACTTCTGGTTTTCCAGTCTGCTGAGACCATTCCAGAATCTAGGGAGTTTTAGAAGAATACAGCCCACTCCAAATAGCTCTGCAGCCACTTCTTTTAAGACCTTAAAATGCAAGCCATCATGTCCAGTTCACTTGTCAGTCTCTTTAAGATTACTAGTATTATTTCAGATGTGATAATGATTATTTTAAATTCCTCCCTCTCTTTAACCATTTGATTTTCTATTATTACTGGAATGCTTTTACTGTCTTCTGCCATGAGATAAACACAAAACATTATTCCAAGTCTCTCCCTCTTCCTTGTTTCCTATTATTAATTTCCCAGTCTAATCCTCTAAAGGATTAGTGTTTACTTCCTCTGCTATCTTTTTTAATACACAAATAGATGTTCCTGTTGTCTATTTTGTTATATTTGCTGGTTTACTCTCATATTCTAATTGGGTCATCTGTGTTTTTTAGTCATCCTTTGCTGGTTTCTAAGTATTTCCAGTTCTCTGGCCTGTCACTAATCTATGCAGGATTGTACACATTTTCTTTCAACGTAAAACTATTCTTAATCTAATCCATCAGCCACAGATGTTATGTCTTCCTTCTGATGCTTTCTTCTTAATAGCCAATGTCTTTGTGAAAGTTATGAAATATCTCTTGATGTCTGCTACTGCTTATCTACAATCTTACCTTTTAATTTATTTTTCTAGTCAACTTTAGCCAATTCTGACTTTGTGCTTTTGTATTTGCCCTTATATAAATTTAAGGTCCTAGTTCTAGGTCCAAGCTTTCACCCTCAAGCTGAATGTGAAATTATCACGTTATGATCAGTCTTCCTAAAGAATCCTTTAGGATGAGATCATTAATGAACCATGTCATATTTTACATTATGCAGTCTAAAATATCCTGTTCTCTGGTTCATTCTACAGTGTATCAATTTAAGTTATAGTCCCAAATATACTCCATTAACTTATCCTCAGGGCTACCTTGCCAAAATGATTTATCCTATCTATATGAAGATTAATACTACCAATTAGACCAATACCTTATTTACAATTTTCCCCTGCATCCCACAATTTCTTGATCTATACACTGCCTCAGTCAGGTGTAGCTGCTATCAAGGTGTCTACAAACTACTCCCACCAATGACATTTCACCCTTGCCATTTCTTATCTCTATCCAAACTGATCTTCTAAATCAAGATCATTTTTCACAACTGAACTATTTATTTTGTTAACAAAGCTATTCCAAATCCTTTTCCTTATTTCTTTTTCTCTCAAAATGACAAATACACTAGAATATTCAGTCTCGAGCTTTGGTTACCTTACAACCATTGAAGATACATAATATCGTTTCCATATATTTCCTTTTGTGCAATCAATTGAACTATCATGTTCAATTCATTCAAATAGAATTAATTTAATTCTGGCTTTTTATCATTTTCTCTACTATGACCCTATTTGCTGGTGCACAAAAATCACAAGAACACAACAGAGAGGAGCAAAAGAAATCTGATGGCCTCTTGAGGCTGCTTCACCATTCAATGTGAATTGTTGATCCTGGACTCCAACTCTTCTTAGAGACAAAAAAACTGCAGATGCTGGAATCGAAAGCAGACACATATCCCATCACCACCATTCCACCTCCACTCCTCTCCCACCCACTTTATCTGCAGCTCCCCCTACCCCCACATCCTGTCCTGAAGAAGGGTAACACCCGAAACATTGACTGCTCCTTTCCTCCAGATGCTGCCTGGCCAGCTATGTTCTTCCAGGCTCCTATTTGTCTACTTTCAACTCTACTTGCCTGTTTGCTCCTCACAGCCCTTGTGTTCCCTCAGACATCAAAATCCTGTCTACAGAGCCTGAATATTGCCACCAATGCTGCATCTACAATCCCCTGGAGTGGAGAATTCCAAAGATTCACAAAGCTTTCAGTGAAGACATTTTTCCCAATTTCAGTCCTGAATGATTAACACTTTATCCTGAACTGTGCAGACATATTCTAGATTCTCCATCCAGGGGAAACAAATTCTGAATGTATACCTTTTCAAGTCATGATTACATTTGTACACTATGTCCCTGTGTGTCATACACTAGTTAGCATTACCCATCAATTTAGTCTTGTTGTTGAGGACTAGCTTAATGAGAAAGCAGAAGGTAAAGGTATAAATGTAACTTAGAAATAAGGAGCTGTTTAAAATGAAGTGAAACCTGGGGGCGCCTGTCCTGGAGATAAGGAGTTCAATATTGCTGCAATAAGGAAAGTTAAGTGCCGGTGACCTCCTGGTAATTATCAGTGCCATATTCATGCTACACATTGATGCAGATCAGATTGGAGAAGGGAGATCAAAGCTGCCACAGTTATGCATGTGATTCAGGTCAATCCGCCAGAATTCCTGCGATGAATTCAGAGTAGTCAATGTTAGTGGTTAGTAGGGTAGCATATTCCTCATATGAAGAAATATTAGCTTCCCAATACCTTTCTGTTACTTCTCCTCCCCTTTCACTTGAAAATATCAAAAAGTAAAATATTGCTTTTGATGGAACTCTGAAATAAAAATATAAAAGTCCGGACACATAAGGCGTGGGAGCAAAAGTAGATAATTTTGTTCATCAAGTCTGCTCAGCCATTCAATAAGATCACAGCTGATCAGATAAGTCTCAACACCATTTTCCTGCCTTTTCCTTATACCCCTTCATTCCTTCACTGATTAAAAACCTGTCTGTCTCAGCTTTGAATAGTTTGAATGACCCAGCTTCAACAGCTCTCAGTACCCTCTGAAAGAATTAATTCCTTCTCATTTCAGTTTTAAATGGGTGATCCCTTACTCTGAGATTCTGCCTTCTTCCCAGACTCTTCCATAAGGGAAATTACCTCTTTGCAATAATCCTGTGAGATCCCTATGAATCTCTTACATTTTAATGAGGTCACCTCTCATTCTTCTAAAATCCAATGAGTACAGGTTCAAACGACTCAACCTCTTCTCATAAAAATATCTCTCCATACCCAGGAACAACCTAGTGAATATTCTACAGACTGCTTCCAATACCAGATTGAACAGTATCTGTGAAGCAAAGGATGTAGGGTGATCAATATTTCATCAACCCAAACTGCTAACCCAACTTTTCTCTCTACACACATGCAGCCTGATCTACTTAAAGTTTTGGCAAAGATCTGTAGCATGGGTTGTGGGTGAGGTTGTTGACTTGCTCGCCGAGCTGCTTGTTCTTGTTCAGATGTTTCATCACCATGCTAGGAGACATCATCAGTGGAGCCTCCTATGAAGCAATGTTTCATGGCTTCACTGGAGGCTCCACTGATGATGTCACCTAGCATGGTGATGAAACATCGAAGCAAGAACAAGCCAGCTCGGCAAACAAGTCAACAACCTCAGCCTGATCTACTGCTTTGAAAACTTTATCAATTTCATATCAAAATTGTATGGTATGGAAATCTTGTTCACACATGAAGATAGTTAGAAAAAATTCTGGTGGCTGAACTGAATGGTATTACTGTTAACTTTCAACAATATGAAAAGAACAAAAACTGTTAACATTATGAAAAGAACAAAAGTCTAATGTTTACATCATACACTTTTGACTTTTGAAATATTAAAATTTATTGAGATGCTGCCTAGCAAGCTTGGATTCCTTAATGTCATTTGACTATAATGCACTCTCTGATGTAATATCATGTCATGTTCAGACGGTCTCTCAAGAGGAATTTCTATAAAGCGCTGAAGACTGTGTATGCTCTTCACTTATATCATTACTCACCTGTCCTCACTGCTCAGGAAATCTCTGATGGAATCTCAGAAAACAGGACAGTTATCAAACAACATGAAGCTGAGTGCAAATGCCCATTCACCATAAATGGAGCAACTGTAAACAAGTTTCCAGAATGACTCAAATGTGAAAACCTCGAATGCAAATCCTCGATTGTGGAGATTAGCAAAGCCATCAGATTCCAACCCTCAAGGAAAGCGTTAGACTTTCTGGAGAAATTTATAAATCTGGTGAACCCCAACTGGGCTTCAAAATCATTGAATTATAATACAGAATTTGGGATGAGCATACTATTATGGGTAGACCCGGTCTTTAAGAGGGTTCACCTTTAAGAACTGCCTGTGCTGCGTGTATACAGTTGTTGTAGTGTACCCTGGCAGTTAGGATACTGTGGGAACTCACACAAATCAGTTTTGGTTGGTTTGCTACAATGTCTGCTTCATAAATTGCAACGTATTTTAGTGTCTTTTTTGAACTAACCAATGTTCAAAATAACAGGGTCGAAATTGGGTTTGCCTCAGAATTCAATCACAAAATATAACCAATCAGAAAAATGTCCTCCATATACCTGGAACAGAAGAACTGCTCCTCCAATCACACGTGTTTGACATTGATAGGCTCACTATGAGCCAATCAATAAGAAGCGTGGCAAGGAAGGAACACATGATTGGATGAGCAGTGAAAAGGTGAGTGGCAACATTAAGCAAGTCTACCGAGGTAGAAGTGGGTCGTCAAGGTAGGGAAGCTGGAGTAAGTACAGTGTAGATATAGTGGCAAAGGGGAGCAGAGCTGCAGGAAGCAGCTGAGCAAAGTGGGATTATTGAAGCCAGCGATAGTACAATTAGAGGATGAGTGGAAAGCAAGCCTAGTGAGACTGGGCCCAAGAGGTGAGGCTGGAGAAAGGGGGTGAGTTGTGTTTGCAAATAGGAGAGGTGGTGCAGCAGGTAAATGGTATGTTGGCCTTTATAGCGAGAGGATTTGAGTACAGGTGCAAGGATGTCTTGCTGTAATTGTAAACGGTCTTGTTGAGACAACAACTGAAGTATGATGGGCAGTCTTGGTCTCCTTACTTGAGAAAGCATGGAGCATGAAGCATGTTCTGGCTATGGAGGGCATGCAACAAAAGTTTACCAGACTGATTCCTGGGATGATGTGGAGATGTTGGTGTTAGACTGGGGTGCACAAGGTCAAAAATCACACAACACCATGGTATAGTCCAACGGGTTTATTTAAAAATGCAAGCTTTCAAAGCTTAGCTCCTTCCTCAGGTGAGAGAGGTATAAGACACAGAAGTTATAAGCAGAAAGGTAACAACCCTAAAAGTGGCCACCTCTTGTTGAATCTTTAATCAGTTAGGAAGGAGACTATTGATTAAAATGCAAAGTCCAGATTCCTCTCAAGTCATTCTCCTGAGATACTTAAAGGTTTTATCAACATATACAAGAGGTGACATCTCAGGTCAGACAATGCATTTTAGATGTGAGGTCTTGCTTAGAATCTGTGTATGTTTTAATGTATCTGCAACTACACAAACATTTTGGATGAAATAATTTGTGTGTGTGTGTTTGTGTGTGTGTGAGTATATAGTGTGGTGGAGTCACCTTGTAGTGTGACATGATGACAATTGAGGTCGTCCTCATGGGCATGGAACTTGGCTATCAACCTCTGCTCAACAATGTTGCGTTGTTGTGTACCTCAAAGTCCACCTTGGAGGATGCTTACCCAAAGCTTGAAGGCTGAATGTCCTTGACCCATGAAGTGTTCCCCCACCGTGCAATGATCACCAAACAGGGGTGTTCCCTTCCAGTAAGGACGACCTCAATCACACTACAGGTGACCCCACCACACTATACACTCTCACACACGCATACACACACACTGCCTTGCACAAATACACTCACACACACACTAGCACATTTACACAAACCCTCTGTCACATACCCTCTCTCTCACATACATATACTCCCTCACACCCACTGTCTCAAACACACACACACCCACGCTTAGTTCGCGACAAATGACTGAACCTCCCAGTCGCGAACTACTTCAACTCCCCCTCCCACTCCTTGCACGACATGTCCATCCTCCTCCAGTGCCACAACGATGCCACCCGACTGTTGCAGGAACAGCACCTCATATTTCGCTTGGGAAACCTGCAGCCCAATGGTATCAATGTGGACTTCACAAGCTTCAAAATCTCCCCTCCCCCGACCGCATCCCAAAACCAGCCCAGCTCGTCCCCGTCTCCCTAACCTGTCCGTCCTTTCTCCCACATATCCACTCCTCCCACCTCAAGCTCGACCCCCACCTCCTACCTACCAGCCTCATCCCAACTCCTTGACCTGTCCGTCTTCCCTGGACTGACCTACTCCCACCCTAACTCCCCACCTACACTCACCTTTACTGGCTCCATCCCTGCCTCTTTGACCCGTTTGTCTCCTCTCCACCTATCTGCTCCTTTATCCATTTTTCATCCGCCTTCCCCTCTCTCTCTGTTTATTTCAGAATCCCCTTCCCCTCCCCCATTTCTGAAGAAGGGTCCAGACCCGAAACGTCAACTTTCCTGCTCCTCTGATGCTGCTTGGCCTGCTGTGTTCATCTAGCTCTACACCTTGTTATCGCACATGCGCCCACTGTCTCTCTTTCTCTCTCTCTCTTTCTTACACACACACACAAATTATTTCATCCAAGATGTTTTGTAGTTGCAGATACATTCTGTTTTGCTCAAAAAAAACCTGACCCTAGTTAAAACATAGACAGATTCTAAGCAAGACTTCACAACTAAAATGCATTGTCTGCCCTGAGATGTCACCCCTTGTAAACATTGTTAAAACCTCTAATTAACTCAGGACAATGACGTGAGAGGAATCTGGATTTTACATTTTAATCAGCAGTGTCCTTTGTAACTGATTAAGGATTCAACAAGAGGTGGCCAGTTTTAGGGTTGTTACCTTTCTGCTTATAAATTCTGTGTCTTATACCCTCTCACACTACGCCTGAGGAAGGAGCTAAGCTCTGAAAGCTTGAAATTCCTGAGATGGCAGGGTTGATGTATGAAGAGAGACTGGATCAGTTTGGACTATATTCACTGGGGCTTTTAGCATAGACACAAATCCAGGCAGTTTACCATAGTTAGCAACAGTGATTAGTCAAGGCAATGTACGTTACCATATAAATCTCAGACCTGGAACATACGTCAGCAGCCTACATGGCAAACACTCTACATATTTATCAACCAAATGGCCATGTCTCAAAATGTAAGGGAAGTAGTTCTCAGTTAAGTCAAAGTGGGCTGCCATATATCAGGGTGAACCAGTGCTGTAAGTTTGCAGCATCATCCAATCTCAGTCCATGGGCTTAGGGTGGTCACAGTCAGCAGTTCTATATCATTATAGTCTGGGGAATGGGCCATGGTTAGCCCTAGAAGTCCATTGCATTCTGTCTGGGGAACTGCACAGAGATCACTCAGGCGTTGGATCAGTCAAAGGTTAGGACTGCCTGTCGAAGTTGGGCAGGGGTTGTGCCATACAAAATACAAACAGCTGGAGAAACTCAACAGGTGTGGCAGCATTTGTGGAGCGAGAAACAGAGTTAATTATTTCAGTCCAGTCTCACTTTTTCAGAACAGGGGTTGGACCATGGTCAATCCTGAAAGCTCAATGAAAATCAAAGGGGTTTACCAGGGGACATTTCTATATTTGGGAAGTTGGGGAACGTAACTCTGGGATTGGAGGCAGCGAGCTGGGATACAGAGGAGATAAGGATTTTGGAGGGGGATAATTGACACATAAGGGGGGAGGAAACATAAATGGAAGACACGGGATACTGCAGGATGTGTGGTTATTGATTGTCACCACCATATTGGCCTTGACAAGGGGATCGTGCAGCATGCTGGTGGACATGGCTAAACCGGGGGTACCTCGGGGGGTTGAAAGCTGAAGACATAATTCCTAGTGATATGTGGGAACATGCAGACTATCGGTACTGATGGGCTGGCCAGGGAGTGCCAGGAAAAAAGTGACATTAAAGTTTGGGGAGCCTGCATTATCAATTTGAGCCTGGGACTCACTGTACCAAGCATGCCCTGTGTTGACTTCTGTACTCATTTTCTATCTGACCATGTAGGCTATATTTTTGAGTGACATGAGGCCATTTGGATTAATCAGGAACTTTCACAGTACAGGTTGAAGTCATCTGTAATTATAGAACCCTGCATGTGAAATATATGCAGTGTCCAACTGTGTGGGTGCAAATGCTGGTAAGAAGCAAGCTTGACTATGTCATTTGTCATTGCAGCTTGAAGATAGTCATCTCTATGAAGCAGAAATAATCGCAGGAGACCTTAACAGTGGCACAGGCATGTCACAAACCACACAATTAATACAAGATCTCATTGGCTGTACAGGGGCGTGGAACTGATTTCCTTTCATATTGAAAATAGGAGCAGGCCATTCAGCCCTTTTGAGACAGCCCCACAATTAATTATAATCAAGGCTGATCATCCAACACAATAACCTGTTCCTGCTTTGCCCCCATATCCTTTGATATTTTAGTCCCAAGAGTGAGATCTCATTCCTTCTTGAAATCATACAATTTTTGACCTCAACTGCTTTCTGCAGCAGTGATTTCTACAGGCTCCCCATTTTCTGGGTGAAGGAATGTCTCCTCATCTCAGTCCTAAATGGCCTACACTGTATCCTTACACTGTGATCCCTGGTTCTGGATTTCCCAGTCATTGGCAACATCCTTCCTGCATTTATTCCATCTAATCCTGCTGTAATTTTATACGTTCCTATGAGTTCCCCCGTCATTCTTCTGAACTCCAACGAATGTAATCCTAACCAATTCAGTCTCTCCTCATACATCAGTACTGACATCCCAGCTATCAGTCTGGTAAAACTTTGCACTGCCTCTATAGCAAGAACATGCTTCCTTAAATAAGGAGACCAAAACTGTACAAAATATTCCAGGTGTGGCCTCACCAAAGCATGGTATAATTCCATCAAGACAACAGTGTGGGCTTTAATCTCATAGCTGGACTCCCCCAGGTAAAGGGTGCAACATATTGTAAGCTCCTCCCAACTCACTGACCAACCCCCACCCCCACTTCCTACCTACTAGCCCCAAACCCGCCTCCTTTACCTGTTCGTCCTCCCACCCACCTACCCGCCCCTGCCTCCTCACTGACCAACCCCCATCGCAACTCCCTACCTACACTCACCTGTACTGGCTTCATCCCCGTCTCCTTGACCTGTCCGTCTTCTCTCCACCTATCTGCTCCTCTATCCACCTTCTATCATCACCTCCCCCTCTCTCTCTATTTATTTCAGAGTCCCGTCCTCCCCCCCCGCCATTTTTGAAGAAGGGTCCAGCCTCGAAACGTCATCTTTCCTGCTCCTCTGATGCTGCCGGGCCTGCTGTGTTCATCCAGCCCCCACCTTGTTATTTCAGACTCCAGCATCAGCAGTTCCTACGACCACTATAATGTTGGAGCTCCGGTGATGTACGAATTGGAATTCAACCACACCATCAACAATGTAGGAGCAAATTACTGCAGATGCTGGATGCTGCCCCCTCCAGACTTCACGTCAGCCTCTGATGAAGAGTCATCTAAATTTGAAACGTTAGCTTGCTCTCTCTCCATGGATGCTGCCTGACCCGTTGTGATTTCTAGCAATTTTTATTTGCAGTACACCATCAACAACTGCTGCACAAACACGAGAGAGTCACTAATCATCCAGCAAGTTTAGGGTCAAGTCATAGAAGGCCTGCAACTAATTAAGAGCTGATGGGGATCTGAGTTTGGATATTTTTTATGCTTTTTGTCACTTTTATGGTCTTCATCGGTCTTATGGTTTTCATTGCTTTTTATGGTTCTCATTTTTATAGTTTTATAGTTTTTATAGTTTTATAGGTTTTATGGTATATGGAGAAGAAAATATTTTTCACTAAATGAACAGATTAATAAAATCAGATCTAAGTAATTTCTTTTGCTCTTTTGATGTATGGCTTGCTGATAGTATTTGATGTCATCTTCCTTTTGAGGCCTAAATGAGAGCTTTGACACCAATTGAAGCTTTTAATTTTGATGAATCATAGAATCCCTCCAATGTGGAAGCAGGCCATCTGGCCCCCAGACCCTGCAAAGAGCATCCCACCCAGACCCAATCCCCTACCCTGTCACCGTAACCCTGCATTTCCCATGGCCAATTCATCTAGCCTGCAATCCCTGGACAACTTAGCATTGCCAATCCACCTAACCTACACATTTTTTGACTGTCAGTGGAAAGCCACACAGACATGGGGGGATTGTGCAAACTCTAAATAGGCATTCACCTGAGGGTGGAATTGAACCCAGGTCTCTGGTGCTGTGAGGCAGCAGTGTAATCAATGAGCCACCATGCCACCCATGCCTAAGATGTCTTCAGAACTTCAATATCTTCAAGTGCATCATTCGTTCAAAACAAAAACATTTGATGCCAAAGGAGAACTGCACTATTTTTAAGAGTATTAAGAGTAAAAACGATGTCAATTTTTTCTTGTAAGGGACTAATCAAGCCACTCTTGGTAATAAAGTTTAAAATACCCCATCCAAAGTACACTCTGGTTCCTTGCTATCCACAACGCTTCTCATCTATGATATTCAACATGGATTCATGTTTCAGTAGCTTGGTGTAGAGGTGGTAATCAATAGGAAGTATTCTTGTCAACATTTGGCCTGATGTCGTAAGACTTCATGAAGTCTGGAATCAATGTTGTCGACTCTGAGAGCAACTTCCTCCTGACTGTATACTATTATGCTGTTAACTCTGATTGGTCTGTCCTGTCAATGGGAGAGGACATAACCAGGGATGCTGACCACTGTTCCCTCTAATTTTCCTACCAGCTTTGTAGGCCTCTGAGGCCCGTGCGACTTCTGGAACTGGAACACCTTAGAGAACGTTGATGCTGATGATGGTGTTGGTATTGTCTGTAAGGCGTGATTGTGTGAGTATTACAATGTCAATCTGCTTTTATAAATTGCAAAAATAGTCTGCTGATTGATTAGGCTGTGGGACAGCTCTCCCAATAATAGCACAAGTCCTCATTGTTAGTGAGGAAGATCTTGTAGGGTCAATGGTACTGTCATTGTCATTTTCCAAGGTATTGATCAATACCAGCTGGTGCATCCGGTTTAATTTGTTTTTGACATTTCTTTAGTGATTTAATACAGCTAAGGGACTTGCTAGATTACTTCAGAGGGCTTTAAAGAGTCAACCAATTTACTATATGTATATTAAGCAATTGGACAGGCTCCACATGAAATACATTCCATATCATGAGCAACAAAGGGGAGTCTAAAGTGTCCATCACAGACCAGAAATGTTGAATGGAAGCACTCATCATCAGAGCTCAGGTCGAATGTAATGTACATATGGTACATATGAATGACAATAAAATCCTCAGACAGTTACATATACACAACCTAAACTTAAACATTAGCTGCGATGCAAGCTGAGACTAACATTCAAGGATCCCTTGATAATAAAACTCAGGAAATGTGGTTTGAGCACCACAGAATTAAAAAAAAACTAGGGAGCAATCTCAATTAATTAATATAACATCAAGATTGATATTTGATTGCTCTTAGAAGATAATCTGTAATATTTTAGTGAAATCTAGCAATCTTCATTAAGGACTAAGCACTGAGTACAGGAGTGACTTGAGTAGGATACCTCTAAAACCTTCCACACTCAGGTTCCAATTCATGTGATCTAGTATCATCTGGTATCACCGATGCTGCAGACTAGTTATTAACATACAGCTATTAATCCCATATAGTACAGTAGGAATGGTCTTTTTTTGGAAAGCAAAGAATCAACTCAGAAAGTACAAAAAGCAATCTAGAAAGATCAGGCAGTCCCATCAAAATCAGACAATTAATCTTTCTTCATTAATTCTCAGTGTGGAAGCCAGGCAGGTCTCAAATTGGGCTCCCGGCCATGTTAGAACACACGATCAATGACCCTTTGCACACAGGAAACTGCCATCTTTGATAGCGAAGTGAAAGCGATGAGCATCTGATAAGGCAATCCAACATCAGTTTGTAAACTAATTCAAAATTGTAGCATATTTTTGGAGAAAATGATCACTTATTCTGCAAAATAAATTAAACAAGTTAATCAGAATATGTTTAAAGTAGGCCTGAATAGGAAGCATGATTCAGTTTGTTACAGTTTTGTTCTTTGCCTGTTAAGTGGCATTACTCTATGGAGGTAAAGGTAAAGTCACCGTAGTCCCAGAGATCTATAGGACTGCTGTGTCATTAGAGAGGGAGATGACTCGTGATGGTTTAACCCCAGAGTCACCACTTCAGGTGAGGGGAGAGATTGAGGAGGAGAGTCCTTCATGGTAACCTCACCAGTTTGGGAATTGAACCATGCTGTTGGCATCACGCTGCATCACAAGCTGAACAAACTGCAGGGAATGTAATTTCAAACAGATATTTGACATGGTTGATTACAAACAGTGGATAAAAAAAACTGTACAATTTGTACTGCAGCACCAGTAGACAAACTAGAGCATTCTTGTATCTTACCAAGTACTTGAGCAATAAATTTTACAGCAGAAGAAAATATGGAACACCATAAACATTCAGCACAGGCCTGTTCCTTTCACATGCTAAGTATAACTTGCCCTGGCATATATTGAACATAATTTATTTATTCCCCTGAAGAAAAGTTCTGCAAATTTTCTTAATTTCCCTCAAAGGGCACTTAGAGGAACTCCAGAATAACCTGGCAACCTCCAATACTCAATTTTGATGACTGGTAGACAGATAATAAATTAAGCCCAGCAATTTCAGTATATACTGCCATGAAAGAACATATTTCAACATCAAATTGTCATTAGTAGATAAACAGGACATTCACCAGGCTTTTAAGAAACTTGTTATAGACTAACTTTCTTATGAAATATTTTCTTAAATTAACCCCAATTATTGGGCCACATAAGTTTTCATTCAGTTCTGAAACTAGCACATGTAGAGCTAAAACTACGAGTCTGGTGTACTATTGCTAAAAAGTACCTGATGGGATTATGTCATAACACTATGGATACAAATTTCAATATGGTAATAGATTTACATTTAGAATTTTGAGGACAATATCTTTTTTGAAAAAGAAATGTGATGGGTACAGTATAAACACAGAAGGATTCTGCATTATTTTGTAGTCTGTAAATTCGTTCACATTTTTATTCAATCAATTTGTATTCTACATGCTTTATTTTGTTTATCTTGTATCTTGCCTGCCTTGTAAATGTGGTTTTGTCTGACTACATGATATATAACTTGCTCCCACCTTTTCCTTAAGTTGTAAATTCTTCTCTTGTCCTTCTTATACATTTTTCTGCTCAATCTCTAACTGGTCATTCCATTACAATGTGCCATTGTAGAGCCTACTAACTACCATGTTGAGAAACATGTACAGGTATTGTCAACAGTTGATCATATGAAACTGTAAAACATTGTCCAGTGAGGGAGGATCTTGAGGGATACATATTCTGAGGAAGGATCACTGGACCTGAAACATTAACTGTTCACAGATGCTGCCAGACCTGCTTAGCTTTTCCAGCAACTTTGTTTTTGTTTTTGTTCTTGAGGGATACACGTTAAGTATGCTTGCTGATGTGCAAATGTTGAAAATAAAGTACAGTTCAAGGATGAAAGAAAGAATGAAAACAAGAAGTAAATAAATTTCTCTAATCAAAAATGCCATGGGATTGTTATATTCACCTGAAAGGACAGATTCTTGCTTTAATGCTGCATCTAAAACGCAAAAGCTTTGATAATGCAACAATCCCTCAGTGCTACATTGGAATGTCAATTTTCATTTTGTGATGTAGTAGAATTTGAATCTGGAACCTTGTCATCCACAGTTGATAGTTCTACCACTGATAGATAAATGATTTTTTTCAAACATCTTTCTCATTCTCCCTGTCTTTGAAAATCATAATTCTATCGCAGATTTTCCAGTAAACATGTGTTGCAGCGTTTTACAACCTGTGCCAATAGAATTAAAAATATACTGAAAGACCAGATGCAAAATACATTACTAAACGTTTATGGCTTAATGAATAACATAACTCAAAGCTTTCTATCTGCTCTTTATTAGCTTAGTTCTTACCAAAGAAAAATGCATTTTACTATCAGATTAAAAACATTTCAATTTAATACCTAAATTAAAACACAAACAAAATAAAATCCAAACAGAACAAGTTGTTGGCATCATTACAGTATCAAGAAAGACTTTTCTACTTACGTTTGAGATAGTCTTTTACAAACCAAAGCAAGATGCTTTTCTGAAAAAATCTACCTGGTGACTAGAGTTAAATTGTAGTAATATAATCATAGGAGCACCACAAGTGTGGAAGCAGGCTATTCAGTTCAAGTCCACGTTGACCCTCAGAAGAGCATCCCACTCCATCCCTGTAACCTTGTATCACCCATGGCTAATCTACCTAGCCTGCATACTATGGGGAATATAGCATGGCCAATCCACCTAACCTGCACATCTTTGGACTGTGGGAAGAAACGAATGCAGACACAGGGAGAATGTGCAAACTCCACACAGACAGTCACCCAAGGCTAGAATTCAACCCAGATCCCTGGTGCAGTGAGGCAGCAGTGCTAACAACTGAGCCACTGTGCTGCCCTGACCAGCTGAAAATGCTGATTAGTTCAGGCAATGCAAACAAGGCCACCTCAAACACCGGCACAGTTTTAGTTTTCTATTATGCTCCTTTCCCAGGTGAAGTTATTTCCATCACCACTAGACTGTACTGGTCTTCAGCCATACGGCTCAGTCAACCTATCCATCGTAGTCATCTCTCACCACAACATACTCCGGCTAGTCATTCATTATTTCTGTGCTAGTTATGCAGTTTTCAAGCTGATAACTGGCATATTCCTTATGTAGTACATTCCAAATGATTTAGCTTCTCCCTATACTTTATCTGGATAGAAGAATTTGCATACAGTAAACCAAGAATAACATTTATTTTTAATATCTTTAGTTTTTTACCAATTTATCATTAATAATAAATTCAACAGTGTATTTTCCTCAAACTAAATGGGAAAAAAATTGGTCTGCCTGGGAAAGCCAAATGAGGGACCATGATCCACAATTAACCTCTTGATTGGAATGCAGGCAGCACTCAAGCTTTACGCTGCCTGCTCAATACAATGATTTCTGTGTGTAACTAGCATGGACTGCTTTAGCAGAAGATACATCAATCTCATTTCTAATTTGTATTATCTAAATCTAGGTTGTATCTCTTTAAAGAATAGGTACAATATGGCAGGAGCAAATGCTGGATGTCATTCTAATAGTAAATCTGACCTACCTGAGAGTCAAAGAATCAAAGACTCAAATCGCTGTCAGTACTTAGCAGGTTTGTCAGCATCTGTGGAAAGAAAGCAGAGTTAATGTTTCGGGTCCGATGGCTCTTCATCTTTCTTCCCAACTTTACTGCCAGATCTGCTGAGTTTTGCCAGCAATTTCTGTTTTTGCTTCAGATCTCCAGCATTCGCAGTTCTTTGGTTTATATTATATGAGAGCGAAGAATGGCTGACCATGAAGTAAAGGAAGCATCCAAGCTTTCAGATGTGATACATGGGTTCGATAGAGCTAATGGAAAGGTGGGGATGAATGAGGAACTCTGGACATGTCATATGTCAGTAATGGGAGTGCAAGCCTTGAAGATCCATGCTAGAAGACTAACCCCAAACAGCTGGAAGTTTAATGATCTTACCTGAGTAAGCAATGTCAGAAAATGGAGGTTCATATGCCACATTCTACCAGCTACACAATTAGCTTCATCCGCTGCTCAAATCATCACATTCTACCCCACTCTCGTGCTACACATCACCCACCTACCAATAGTTTCAATCAGGACACATTCATAACATTTATACGGATCACCTCATGATTGAATCCTTCGGGTAACTGTAAATATCATCTCTCAGCTTGTACATATCTCAGTTGTTTGACAAACACAGCACATTATCTAAACAGATTGGACGGCATGCAAAGCCAAGTTTCCTTCTCTTATGCAATTGAAGATGACATACAAAGGGAAGAAGCAGGCAGAAACCAGAGGTTCTTTGGGCAGGGCTGAAGCTAATGAAACTGAGATGATTTGCATAAATAAATCTCTTTCTCAAATGCAGCAGGTTGAGAAGCTGCTGGTGGTGCAAGCATGCACTTCTTAGTTCCTCATCTTTTGTCATCATAACCTAATGATGAAAACAGAAAATGTTGGAGAAACTCAGCAGATCTGGCAGACACTGCAGATAGAGAAACAGGCTTAACATTTTTGGTCCAATATGATGGTTCTTCAGAAATGATAGCAGCTGGAAAACAGAGTTTTATGTAGAATATAGGAGCAGGTATAAGCCATCCAGCCCCTTGAGCCTGTTCTGCCATTCAATATGATCTTGGCTGATCATCGAGCTCAATACCCTAATCCCACCCTCCTCCCAATCCCTTGATCCCTCTAAACAGAAGAACAGGAAGGTGGGACTAGTTCAGTTTGGGAACATGGCCTCATTGGACCAAAGGGTCTGTTTGTGTGCTGTATGACTCTATGACTCTACCTCCTTCTTGAAAACATAATTTTTGACCTTAACCACTTTCTGTGGTAGTGAGTTCCACATGCTCACGACTCTCTGGATAAAGAAATTTCTCCTCATCACAGTCCTAAAAGTTAAACCCTTATCCTTAAGCTATGAACTCTGGTTCTGGACTCCCCCACCTTCGGGAACATCCTGCCTGCATTGAACCTGTTTAATCCTGTTAAAATCTGTATGTTTCTATGAGATCACCCCATCATTATTCTAAACTCCAGTGAATACAATCCTAACTGACTCAAACTCTACTCATATGTTAGTTCTGCCAGCCCTGGAATCAATTTGGTAAACCTTTGTTGCACTCCCTCTATAACAAAGACATCCTTCCACAGATAAGGAAATCAAAATTGAATATGATATGCCAGGTGTGGCCTCAACAATGCCCTGTATAATTGCAGTAAGACATCCTTTTTCCTGTTCTCGAATCCTCTCGCTATGAAGAACAACACACAGTTCACTTTCTTTACTGCATGCTGTGCTTGCATGCTTACTTTCAGTGACTGGTGCACAAGGACACTCAGGTCTTGTTAAGCATTCCCCTCTCTCAACTTACAGCCATTCAAAAAATAATCTGCCTTCCTGTTTTTTGCTACCAAAGTGGATAACCTCATATTTATCCATATTACACTGTATCTGCCATGCATTTGCTCACTCACTCAGCCTATCAAAATCACATTACAACATCTTTGTACCTCCGAGACAACAAGGTGCAGGGCTGGATGAACACAGCAGGCCAAGCAGCATCATAGGATCTGATTCAATCTTTGTACCTCCCACAGTTCACTTTTCCACCCAGCTTTGTGTCATCTGCATAGTTTGAGATACTTCATTTAGTGCCCTATCTAAATCATTAATGTATATTGTGAATAGCTAGGGTCCCAGTACTAATTCCTGTGGTATTCAGAAAAAAAATTATTCCTACACTTTGTTTCCTGTTTGCTAACCAATTTTCTATCCATCTCAATACACCATCCCCAATCCCATGCTCTTTAATTGTACACATTAATCTCTTATTTGAGACTTTGTCAATAACCATCTGAAAGTCCAAATAAACCACATCCATTGGCTCCCCAATCAACTCTACTAGTTACATCCTTAACGTATTCCAGCAACTCTGTCAAAAATGATTTCCCTTTTGTAAATCCATGCTGACTGTGTCTGATTTTAAAACTGTTTCCTAAGTGCTCTGCTATAAAATCCTTGCTCATTGACTCTAGCATCTTCCCACTACCGATGTCAGACTCCCTGGTCTACCTTTTTAAATAGCAGGGTTACATTAGTTACCCTTCGATCTTTAGGAACTGTTTCAGAGTCTAAAGAAACTTAGAAGATGGCCACTAATGCATCTATTATTTCTTGGACCACTTCCTGAAATATTCAGAGATGTAGATTATCAGGCCTTGGGGATTTATCAGCTTTCAATCCCATCAATTTCTCCAACACCACTTCTCTACTTACACAGATTTGCTTCAGCTCCTCTCTATCACTAAATCCTGTGTTCTCCATTATTTCTGGTATGTTATTCCCATCCTCCTTTGAGAAGACAAAAGAAAATTAGGGCAGGATTTATACACTGAATGGTAAGGTACTGGGGAGTGTTGCTGAACAAAGAGACCTTGGAGTGCAGGTTCATAGTTCCTTGAAAGTAGAGTCACAAGTAGATGGGATAGTGAAGAAGGAGTTTGGTATGCTTGCCTTTATTGGTCAGTGCATTTTGTATAGGAGTTGGGAGGTCATGTTGCGGTTGTACAGGACATTGGTTAGGCCACATTTGAATACTGGGTGCAATTCTGGTCTCCCTGCTGTAGGAAGGATTTTGTGAAACTTGAAAGGGTTCAAAAAGGATTTACAAGGATATTGCCAGGACGGAGGCTGCGGTGTGACCTTATAGAGGTTTATAAAATCATGAGTGTCATGGTTAGTTTAAATAGACGAGGTTTCTTCCCCAGGGTGGAGGAGACAAAACTAGAGGCCATAGATTTAAGGTGAGAGAAGGAAGATTTAAAGGGGACCTGAGAGGCAACCTTTTCACACAGAGGGTGATGCATGTATGGAATGAGGTGCCAGAAGAAATGGTAGAGGCCGGTATGATTATAACATTTAAAATGCATCCTTATGAGTGTATGAATAGGAAAGGTTTAGAAGGATATCGATCAAAAGCTGGCAAATAGGATTAGATTTATTTAGGATATCTGGTCGGCATGGACAAGTTGGACTGAAGGGTCTGTTTCTATGCTGTATATCTCTATGACTATAACTTTGAACTTAGCTCATCGACTTGTCCCCCATTTCTGACTGTAAGGACCCTACAGTAGTTTTCACAAATCTTTTTCTCTTTAAACAACTGTAGAAACTTTTAAAGTCAATTCTTATGTTCCCCACAAGCTTACACTCATATTTTCCCTTTCTTAATCAATCCGTGGTTCCTCCTTTGCTGACTTCTAAATTGTTCCCGATCCTCAGCTCTATTGCTTTTCTCTTGCCAATTTGTACTCCTCTTTTTTGTATCTAAGACTATCCCTAACTTTCCTTGTAAGCCATGGTTTTGTTTGCTCACTTTGCACTCTTAGACCATGCAGGATTAAACAATTTTTGTAGTTCATCCATTTGCTCTTTGAATAATTGCCAATGCCTATCCACCGTCATTCTTTTCTGTTACATTTCCCAATTCATCATAGCCAAGCCATACCTCAGACCATTGTAGTTCCCTTCTTAAGATTCAGGGCCATAATCTCAGAATCAACTCTCATTCTCCATCTTAATGAAGAATTCTCATCCCAAGGGGTCTCTCATAACTACATTACCAATTATTCCTTTTTCATTGCATAATAACCAGTCTAAGATGGCCTGTCCTTTAGTTGGCTCCTCAATGTATTGGTCCAGAAAACCAACCCATACACATTCTAGAAATTAGTCCTATATGGTATAGTGACTAATTTGATTTGTCCAACCTGTATACAGATTAAAGTCACCCAGAATTACAGATGTTCCTTTACTGCATGCTTCTCTGATTTCCTGCTTAATGCCAATCCCAACATAACCATTACAGTTTGGTGACCTATATATCACACCCACTAATGTTTTTTGCCCCTTAGTATTTTTTAAAAGATTCTACATTGTCTGAGCCAATATCATTCCTCAGTATTGTGTTTCTATCCTCTTTAATCAGTAATACAACTCTACCACCTTTTCCCTTTTGTCTGTTCTTCCAAAATACGGAATATCCTTGGATGTTCAATTCCCATCCTTGGTCATGCTGCAGCCACATCTCTGTAATTCCAACCACATCATACACATTTATACTTCAATCTCAAGCTCATTTGATATTCTAACAAAACCTTTTTCCTTTCAGACATTAAGGAACACAAGCTGCAACAACTCAGATACCCACACCCCTCTGGAATATCCATCCCCTCCCCTTCCCTCTGACTTCATCCTTTCTCCTGATCCCACCATTTGTTGAGCATTTCCTCTTCCTTATGATATTCAGCTCTCTGGTGCTGAATAAACGTAGTCGGCAGGATTTGAGCCTGCATGGGGAAACTGCAACAGACTTCTAATCCATTGCCTTAACCACTCGGCCACGACTACAAGGTTAACCTATGTGTTGAGGAGGAGAAGAGGGGTCCCGACCCGAAACGTCAGCTTTCCTGCTCCTCTGATGCTGCCTGGCCTGCTGTGTTCCTCCAGCTCCACACTGTGTTATCTCAGACTCCAGCATCGGCAGTTCTTACTATCTCTGATGCTGAACATTCTGTACTCAGTAGAGGTCTTAGTTTAATTCCTCTGCACCCCCACCTCTGCCTCTGTGCCTATTTCTATGGACTACAGTCCTCTCCCCGTCCCACAGACCTCTTTGCCCACCTCCAACACTCTACCTCCACCTGGATGTCTCCCTCTGGTCTTTTACCTGTCAATTAAAAAACTGTCAAAGTGACATTGGTTGCCTCAAATTCTCTGCCTCCCTTACCCATTAGAACCTATCTCCCTCTGAACTGACTGCACTCCATGCTCTCAGATCCAGCCTTGACTTTGTAATCAAGCCTGCCAACAAGGGTGGTGCTATTGTTGTCTGGTGACTAACCTCTACATTGAGGAGGCTGAGAGATACCAGCTCTCAGATACCTCCTCCTATCTCCCAGGACCACAACCTCTCCATTGAACACCAGGCGATTGTGCCCACAACTATTACCAACCTCATCTTATCTGGGCATCTCCCTGTGACACCGTCCCAGTTCATAGTCCACCAACACCGTACAGCTCACTTCTACCTTCTCCCAAATATCCATAGACAGGACTGCCCAGGCAGACCCATTGATTCTGCTTGCTCCTGCCCCATTAAAGTCATTTCTTCCTACTTCAATCTATTTATTCTCCCCTTGTTCAGTCCATCCCCATTTACATCTGCGATTCATCTGACACTTTATATCAGTTTCAGAATTTCCAGTTTGCGGACTCCAGCCACCTTCTTTTTACCATGGATGTGCAATCCCTTTATATGTCCATGTCCCATCAGGATGGTCTCAGGGTTCACCGCTAATTCCTGGAACAAAGGCCTGAACCATTCCCATACACCGCCACCCTCCTCCACTTGGCTGTGCTCGTCCTAACCATGAACAACTTCTCCTTTAACTCCTCCTACTTTCTTCAGGTCAAAGGGGTGGCCTTGTGTACTGGCATGGGTCCCAGTTATGCCCATCTCTTTGAATGCTCATTCAAGAAGAGCAAACTCCTATTCATTGCACCTCCACCAGCAAACCCACCTCATCTGCTGCATGTCAACATTAACCAGTTGTGTTTCTCATTTGCTGCCCATAGTCTATTGCACCACTGGATTTCCAACATTTCCAGGTAGCTCTGTCGTTAGTGGTACAGCCTATGTTGTGGATGGGGCCACTGTTGATTTCCTGCCCCTTGTCCCTCTTGTCTGCATTCCTCATAGCCCAATCTCCGCCCTAATTGAGAAGGATAATGTTTCTCATTGTCACTAGTTTCAAATTCTCATTGCCAGCTGCTGCCTTTGTATTCTGATGTCCTGGTAATTGTATCTAAAATCCTGTGATGTTATAAAGATGATGTTCATGCACATATGGAATACCCATCCTGCAACCTGCACAATCCCAATGGCACCAGTGTGGTAATGGCTTTGTGTCCCTCAAGAACAAGAACACAAGGAGGAGTGGTACATTCAGTTCCTCCAGCCTGTTCCACCAATCAGTAAGATAGTAGCTGATATCTGATTGCAGCCTTGACTCCATTTTCATGCCTGCCACATAATTTTGTCAATCAAAAGTTATCCAACTCAGCTTTGAATATATTCAATGAGCCACCCTCTGGTCAACCTGGCTGAACAAAAATTCTCCCCATCTCCATCTGATATGGGTGACCCTCTCAGTTCTTTTCCTATTCATGAACCAGTCTAATTATTTAGGGGAACCATCCTTGCTGTTTTATCACTGAAGTAACTTGACAGATGTCGATATCCCATCAACGAGCCACTCTTTATTTACACGTGCAGAGACCTAGACAGTAATCCAGCTGCCTTGGGGCCAGCTCTCAGAATGAACGGATGTCTGACACTTCTGTTCTTATCTGACAGCCAAGGTTCCCTGATTGGACCACGTTAACAGCCCCAATCAGCAAACTCATATTCCATCTGGCTGTACTCATTACAACCATTACAGTCACCTCCATGCAACTTGATTCTATCCATCATGTAGACCAACAAAATCTCAACACGATCCTCAAGGAGCTATTTAATTCATTTAATTGGACTCACTAATTGATTTGGCATGTCCTTTGGGCCAGGCTACTAACCTTAATGGAAGTTGGCTGTTGGGTCAGAAATCAGGACAGAAAGCCAGCATAGGAGCCAGCACTGCTATTTCCATTATCTTTGCCATTCCCACCCTGGCAGGCAGTAAAATTACTTGTCCCTAGATATGTATAACACAGAAAAATGGCCAGTCAACTGAACATTATGCTGAGGAGCAATGAACATTTGGCACTTTGGAACTTCTCCACCATTCATAAGGTCACGGCTAATCTGGTTGTGTTCTCATCTCCGTTTTCCTGTGTGACCGCTCATTAAATCTGTCTGAATTGAGGAAGGGTCACTGGACCCGAAACGGTAACTCTGATTTCTCTTCACAGAATCTGCCAAACCTGCTGAGCTTTTCCAGCAATCTCTATTTCTGTTTTTTCTTACCTATCTTGGTATTATCAGCAAATCTAGCAACCATACATTTAAACATAGTCAAGTCTGCTCTTCCATTCAACATTATCACGGCTGAGCAACCAACTAAGTACCATGTTCCTGCTTTCTCCTCTCACCCTTTGATCACTTTGGCTCTGAGAATTATATCAAACTCCTTCTTAAAAACATTCAATGTTTTAACCTCAATTGCTTTCTCTGACAGAGATTTCCACAGGCTCACCACTCTCTGAATGAAGGAATTTTTCCCCATCTCTTTCCTAAATGGCCTACTCCATTTCCTTTAACTGTAACCCCTGGCTTTGGATGCCCCAGTCATTGGAAACATCCTTCCTGCATTTACCCTGACTAATCCTGTTAGAATTTTATAGCCCCTTCCTGCAAGTCACTGATAAAGATTGTAAATAGCTAAGGTTCTAGCACTGATCTCTGAGACACTTTAGAAGCTGTCAACCTGAAAAAGATTCATCTATCCCGACTGTTTGCTTCCTATTAGCTAACAAATGCTCTATCTAATCTAAAATGTTGCTCTCTCTGCAGAGAAATCTTTTCCTGCTGAGTGTGCATGTATTACTGCTGGTATTTTTGAGGATATTTATAGAGACAAGTACTTATGTTTCTAAATTACTGACTGTGCCTGTGAACCAATAACTGGATCTTTATTGAATAAGTTCTGTTTTCATATTAAATCCATTATTGTGTTTATGAAGATACCCGGTTACTGTTTTTTATTTTAAAACTTTATGTAACTAAGGTATTTAATTGGTCATCTTGGTAACTGGACAATGTATTTTGATTTTATGTTATGACATATGAACCTGTGGGACTACAATGATGATGTATTCCTCAAGCCTTGGCCATAACATTTGTTATATCACCTAGCAAGTTCTTCTTAGTGCCAAAGTGGACTGGTCAACTCATAACTATTTGAGGTAGACACTAAAGCCATCTGAAATACTCAGTGGAAGTTCAACATGTTCAAAACTGCAGGCACTGGGGGTAAGAAATATTTGCAAGAGTGCTCGGATGAAAGAGTGAGCTCAAAGTTTGCTTAAGGATGATTTATGATTGTTGTGTCAATGCTGAAGCACAGTGAAATTACTTGTTTGAAAAATTTGAACTTTGTTCAGAGTTTGGTCATTGTGTTCTTCTTTGTATTGCTTTTGTCTGGCAAATTCATATGATTTTGAAATAACTCAGCATACAACTCAATGGGGGAAGAGGGTGACTTGTTGCTAAATGCAGTGGGCTAATAATCCAGAACCCTAAACTAATGCCTTGAGGATGTGGATTCAAAACCTATCATGACAGTTGGTAGAATTCAAATCCAATTAAGCAGGAACTAAAAGCTATTCTTAGTAATGGTGACCATGATACTATCAGCAATTATTGTAAAATCTTATCTGGTTCATTAATGTCCTTTAGGAACGGAACTTTCCTATCCTTGGTATAAGGCATAGGAGCAGAAGTAGGCCATTCAGCCCACTGAGTCAGTTCTGCCATCCAATGAATTGTGGCTGATCTCATCATCCTCAATTCCACTTTCCAGCTTTTTCCCCATAACCTTTGACTTCTTTACTGATTAAAAATCTGTGTATCTCAGCTTTAGACGTATTGATCTAGCTACATATGACTCCACATCCACAGTACAGTGTTTGATACTTAACTGCCCTCTGAAAAGGCCTAACATGGAGGGCAACTAAGGATAGATAAGAAGGGTTGGCCTTGCTATTGATGCCCACATCCAATAAAAGAATAAAAGAAAACTCAGTCTTACTTTGTCACCCTTTTTAATTTTCCCCATAATGACTTAATAACTACAATCATAGGGATTATGTGTTGATTCAGTTGCTGCCTGTGAAATTAATTAAGAATGATCAAATTGACCTTATGGACACAATTTTAGCCTGGTACACAGCTATTCCATTCTGCATCCAGCTCCATCCAATTCCAAATTCCAAATGATATAGAATAAATTTTAATTCCTTACATGCTAACAGCTAGCACAAACACTTTATAAATGCTGTCCAGGCTCATCAAGTCACATTTTCTAACAGATTTGTACAGTATATTTCATCTAATCTGTGGAGAGCTGTTCTTGCATCCTTGCAAACCCAAATTAGTCTGTGATCAAAGTGATTTCTCACAAAGGAAATAAATAGCATTAGGTCTGAATAATATATGACCTCCTTCACTTTCATTTTGTTTGGACCAATATCAAGCACATTCATTTGCCATTTGGGACAGTTCATGGTTCCTTTCAACTGCTGAAACCATTATTTTATATGGTTCACTGATGGATCCATTCATTTACAATTACTTCCAGAATATTGAATAGTTTATGTAAATTAATACATGTTTGAAATTAGTTGAATTTCCTTTGACTCTTCATGAAAAAAATAGTCTGGCATGCACACATTTCATATGTAAAGGGTAGGGTACAACTAGTAGGCCAGAAAAAAGTAATTTTGCAATAAAAGCTTTGTTTGTAGGTTTAAACAATACAGTTCTGACTTCTTTAAAATATTTTGAAATGTTTCTAAATGTTTCATTGATCTTGATCATTGTACAAAATAATTTGCCAAAGTCTAGAATAATGCAATATATTTGAAAATCTTCAGTTGTCTAAGGCAACATTATTAATAATGTATAATTGATGGTAATTCTTTATATCCTGTTCAAAACCATGAGTTACCTTGTATGTTTCCCTGTAATTTATTGTTTAACCCTTTATCATTACTCATGCTGATATCAGTTTACCCTGTCAAGTTGCTAGCATAGAACATAGAACATAGAACATTACAGCGCAGTACAGGCCCTTCGGCCCTCGATGTTGCGCCGACCTGTGAAACCAATCTGAAGCCCATCTAACCTAAACTATTCCATTATCATCCATATGTTTATCCAATGACCATTTAAATGCCCTTAAAGTGGGCGAGTCTACTATTTTTGCAGGCAGGGCATTCCACGCCCTTACTACTCTCTGAGTAAAGAACCTACCTTGGACATCTGTCCTATATCTATCACCCCTCAATTTAAAGCTATGTCCCCTCGTGCTAGCCATCACCATCCGAGGAAAAAGGCTCCCACTGTCCACCCTATCTAATCCTCTGATCATCTTGTATGTCTCTATCAAGTCACCTCTTAACCTTCTTCTCTCTAACGAAAACAGCCTCAAAACCCTCAGCCTTTCCTCATAAGACCTTCCCTCCATACCAGGCAACATCCTGGTAAATCTCCTCTGCACCCTTTCCAATGCTTCCACATCCTTCCTATAATGCGGTGACCAGAACTGTACGCAATACTCCAAGTGCGGCCGCACCAGAGTTTTGTACAGCTGCAACATGACCTCATGGCTCCGAAACTCAATCCCTCTGCCAATAAAACCTAACATACTGTACGCCTTCTTAACAACGCTATCAACCTGGGTGGCAACTTTCAGTGATCTATGCACATGGACACCGAGATCTTTCTGCTCATCCACACTACCAAGAATCTTACCATTAGCCCAGTACTCTGTATTCCTGTTACTCCTTCCAAAGTGAATCACCTCACACTTTTCCACATTAAACTCCATTTGCCACCTCTCAGCCCAGCTCTGCAGCTTATCTATGTCCCTCTGTAACCTACAACATCCTTCTGCACTATCCACAACTCCACCGACTTTGGTGTCATCTGCAAATTTACTAACCCATCCTTCTACGCCCTCATCCAGGTCATTTATAAAAATGACAAACAACAGTGGCCCCAAAACAGATCCTTGAGGTACACCACTAGTAACTGAACTCCAGGATGAACATTTCCCATCAACCACCACCCTCTGTCTTCTTACAGCTAGCCAATTTCTGATCCAAACCGCTAAATCACCCTCAATCCCATGCCTCCGTATTTTCTGCAATAGCCTACCATGGGGAACCTTATCAAACGCTTTACTGAAATCCAAATACACCACATCAACCGCTTTACTCTCATCCACCTGTTTGGTCACCTTCTCGAAGAACTCAATAAGGTTTGTGAGGCACGACCTACCCTTCACAAAACCGTGTTGACTATCCCTAATCAAATTATTCCTTTCTCGATGATTATAAATCCTATCTCTTATAATCCTTTCCAATACTTTACCCACAACCGAAGTAAGGCTCACTGGTCTATAATTACCAGGGTTGTCTCTACTCCCCTTCTTGAACAAGGGGACAACATTTGCTAGTCTCCAGTCTCCTGCACTATTCCTGAAGACAATGACGACATAAAGATCAAAGCCAAAGGCTCTGCAATCTCCTCTCTAGCTTCCCAGAGAATCCTAGGATAAATCCCATCCGGCCCAGGGGACTTATCTATTTTCACACCTTCCAGAATTGCTAACACCTCCTCCTTATGAACCTCAATCCCATCTAGTCTAATAGACTGTATCTCAGTACTCTCCTCGACTACATTGTCTTTTTCCTGCGTGAATACTGACGAAAAATATTCATTTAGCACCTCTCCTATCTCTTCAGACTCCACGCACAACTTCCCACTACTGTCCTTGACCGGCCCCAATCTTACTCTAGTCATTCTTTTATTCCTGACATATCTATAGAAAGCTTTAGGGTTTTCCTTGATCCTACCTGCTAAAGACTTCTCATGTCCCCTCCTGGCTCTTCTTAGCTCTCTCTTTAGGTCCTTCCTGGCTAACTTGTAACTCTCAAGCGCCCTCACTGAGCCTTCACGCCTCATCTCCACATAAGCCTCCTTCTTCCTCTTGACAAGAAATTCAACTTCTTTAGTAAACCACAGTTCCCTCGCTCGACCACTTCCTCCCTGCCTGACAGGTACATACTTCTCAAGGACATGCAGTAGCTGTTCCTTGAACAAGCTCCACATTTCAATTGTGCCCAGCCCCTGCAGTTTCCTTCTCCATCCTATGCATCCTAAATCTTGCCTCATCGCCTCATAGTTGCCTTTCCCCCAGCTATAACTCTTGCCCTGCTTTATATACCGATCCCTTTCCATCGCTAAAGTAAACGTAACCGAATTGTGGTCACTATCACCAAAGTGCTCTCCTACCTCCAAATCTAACACCTGGCCTGGTTCATTAGCCAGTACCAAATCCAATGTGGCCTCGCCTCTTGTTGGCCTATCTACATACTGTGTCAGGAAACCCTCCTGCACACATTGGACAAAAACTGACCCATCTGAAGTACTCGAACTATAGCGTTTCCAGTCAATATTTGGAAAGTTAAAGTCCCCCATAACAATTACCCTGTTACTTTCGCTCCTATCCAGAATCATCTTTGCAATCTTTTCCTCTACATCTCTGGAACTTTTCGGAGGCCTATAGAAAACTCCCAACAGGGTGACCTCTCCTTTCCTGGTTCTAATCTCAGCCCATACTACCTCAGTAGACGAGTTGTCATCAAACGTCCTTTCTGCCACCGTAATACTGTCCTTGACTAACAATGCCACACCCCCCCCTCTTTTACCACCTTCCCTGAAACATCTAAACCCCGGAACCTGCAACAACCATTCCTGTCCCTGCTCTATCCATGTCTCCGAAATGACCACAACATCGAAGTCCCAGGTACCAACCCATGCTGTAAGTTCACCCACCTTATTCCGGATGCTCCTGGCATTGAAGTAGACACACTTCAAACCACCTTCCTGCCTGCCGGTACACTCCTGCGACCTTGAAACCTTATTTATGACCTCACTACTCTCAACCTCCTGTACACTGGAGCTACAATTCAGGTTCCCACCCCCCTGTTGAATTAGTTTAAACCCTCCCAAAGCATTCATGCCTCTGAGTCAAAAGGGTGTAGGTTCAAGTCCCACTGTACGACTTTATCATTAAAAAGTTAGGCTGATAACCCAATGCAATTGAGTCTGCTTTGTCATTGTGTGCGATCATGCCTGATCTGATAATCATTAACTCCACTTTCCTGCCTTTTCTCCATATCTTCTTCCCTGATTAAAAATCTATCCAGCTCAGCTTTGAATATACTTAATGAGCCAGTGTCTACAGCCCCCTAAGGTAAAGAATTCCATGGATTCACTACCCTTTGAGAGAAGAAATTTCTCCTCATCTCAGCCTTAAATATGTGGCCCTTTATAAGGATTGCACAACTTAACACGTTGGAATAATTATTGATCCACTACCAGACTTCCATTGCCTTTCTGGAATGTAGACCTATCTCTGTCATCCTTTCTTGACAAGCTGACTACAAATCTGTATCCTCTACCACTTAAAATATAATGTAGATCAAACCTGTGTCACTTACATTCGCTAACTGTTGGTACCAAGGATATCTTCGGGGAATATGGTCAATGGTGTTACAGCTTGCAAGCTGAATATTATTCTGTTCAAGTTCCTTGAATCATACCTGTCACATTTGTCTCCTTGTCTCACTGCTGAGACTAAAATGAGCCAATATCCTTTAAAGTGGCGTAGATCAGGAAAAACAATCATGTCATTTTAGTGCTAATGCTTTTTTGAACTTTCTCTACCTTTAAGTGCAACCTTACCATGAGTAGCTGAAGTGGAGGCAATCTACTTTGTGTCAAATGTTGAGTTGGCACACGTTTCCAGTTTCAGTCTCCAGAATGATATGCTGTTGACATAATCTCAGCTAATCTGTGGTGACGATTGATTTATATTAAAGCTTATATGGTCCATGTAGGTTTAATATTTTTGAGGAAGGTGAACCTGTATGTCATGCCTAACATTTGTTGCCTGTTGATGTACATTAAATGAATTTTAAACTTTAAATGAATTCACCACTCTAATTTGAATCACATCTTCCTGCAATTACTTTTTTGATTTGATTTGATTTGATTTATTATTGTCACATGTACCGAGATACAGTGAAAAATATTGTTTCGTGTGCTTGCCAGACGGTTACATAAGTACATCAGGGTAATAGAACAGAATGTAGAATATAGAGTTACAGGTACAGAGAAAGATCAACTTTAATATGTGACAGAATCATTCATAAGTCTGATAACAGTGAGGAAGAAGGCGGAAGAGAGTACAATTAGGCTTGGAGAGGGGTCTTTAATTACGTTGGCTACTTTACCGAGGCAGTGGGAAGTATAGACAGAGTCGATGGTAGAAAGGCTGGTTTTCGTGATAGACTGGGCTGCATTCACAACTCTGTGTAATTTCTTGCAATCTTGGGCAAAGCAGTTGCCATACCAAGCTGTGATGCATCCTGATAGGTTGATTTCTATAATGCATCTATATAAATTGGTAAGAGTCATTGTGGACATGCTGAACTTCCTTAACCATTGATACAGACAGGGGCATGTCCTCCACTTTGCTTCCTGAAGTCAATGACCAGCTCCTTCATTTTGCTGATGTTGATGAAGAGGTTGTTGTCTTTACACCATGCCAATAAGCACTGTCTTTCCTGTACTCTGTCTCATGGTTGTTTGAGATCTGATCCACTACAGTGTCATCCGCAAATTTGTTAATGGAGTTAGCTGAATTGAGCTGCACAGTCATGAGTGTATAAGGAGTATAGTAAGGGGCTGAGTATGCAGCCTTGCGGGGCGCTGGTGTTGAGGATTATCATGGAGGAGGTGTTGTCACCTATCCTTACTAATTGTGGTCTGCAGGTTAGAAAGCTAACGATCCAGTTGCAGAGGTGGGAGCAGATTCCTAGGTCTTGGAATTTGGGAAATGAGTTTTGTTGGAATTATGGTGTTGAAGGTGGAGCTAAAGTCAATAAATAAGAGTCTGACGTAGATGTCCTTGTTATCCAGATGTTCCAGGGATAAATGTAGGGCCAGGGAGATGGTGTCTGCTGTGGACCTGTTGTGACGTTAGGCGAATTGTAGTGGATCAGGGCCAGAGTTGATGTGTGCCATTACTAACTTCTCAAAGCACTTCAATAATGATGGATGTCAGAGCGACCATGCAATAGTCATTAAGGAATGTTGCTGGTTTTTCTTTGACACTGGGATGGTAAGGGTTTCCTTGAAGCAGGTGGGAACCTCACATCATAGTATGGAGAGGTTAAAGATGTCTACGAATACTCCCACCAGCTGGTCCGTACAGGATCTGAGTACACAGCCAGGGACTCCATCTGGGCCAGTCACTTTCCATGGATTCATTCTTAAGTAGGCCAATCTGACATCTGCAGCAGTAACTTTGAGTACAGGAGCACCTGAGGCTGTCAGGGAAGGTGACATCATTTCACTGACCTTCTGTTCAAATTGAGCATAGAATGTATTGAGCTCACTGAGGAGGGATGCATTGTTGTCAGTGATTCTACTCGACTTCGCTCTGTAGCCTGTTATATCATGCAAGTTTTGTCACAGTCAATGTGTGTTCGAGTGGTTAGTCTGGGACTCTAGTTTAGTCTGGTATTGTCTCTTGGCATCCCTGATGGCTTTGCGAAGATCGTATCTAGGTTTCTTCTATAGGCCAGAAACATCTGACTTGAACACCTCAGAACTCGACTTCAGTAGGGAGGGGATCTCCCGGTTCATCCATAGTTTCCAGTTGGGGAACTCTAGAATTAACTTCTTTGGCACACAGTCCTCTACAAACTTGCTGATGAAGTCTGTGATGGTTGGTTGCTGAGTTCTTAAATATTACTCTATATTATTAGTTTTCTTCTGTTGAAATTGTCATTCATAGGGTCAGTACTGCAGCTAAGGTTTCCAAAAGTTTGACTGAGAACCAAAACTCAATGTCATGCTAAAATAAAACAAAGAACTGAGAACGCTGGAGATCGGAAACAGGAACAGAAACTGCTGCTGAAATTCAGCAGCTCTGGCAGCAACTGTGGGAAGAAAGCAAAGTCAACATTTTGAGTCCAGTGATTCTTCATCAGAACTGATAAAGCTGAGTTTCTGTTTCTGTCCCATAGTAATACTGCTTGGCTCATATTATTGCACATGTGCCACCCAAAATATGTTGTTATTTTGTCAGAAACTATATTTTTGTCATAACTTGCACTTTCCCAGTTGGATTAAATGTAGCTTTTAATGAATAAAACATTAATGTAACCCATATTAAGAGGCTAAGTATTACATGAATGTGCCATGTTTCACATTTAGTTTAACATGTAATTACATCCCTTTGGTGTATAAGACTAAACTTTTCCAATATACACTTCCATGACTGAGGCCACAAGTCAGCAGCGTTTAGGTTTGAAATAGAACTTTGTATCTTTGGCTGTATAGTGATGAATGTAGTCCTCTGTGTGGCAGATAAGCTGGCCTGAATTAGTTAAGAGTTAGATTCATTATTAATTTACAGAACGTATGCATAGCCATTTTTCCTAATTTCCTAAATAATTTCCTAAAAGCCAAAGAACTGCGAATGATGGAAATCAGAAACAAAAATAGAAATTGCTGGAAAAGCTCAGCATGTCTGGCAACATCTGTGGAGAGAAAGCAGAATTAACATTTTGTGTCAAGTGATAGGGATAGGTTAGTATATTTGGCCTGTACTGTATTTGCTGCTCACAAAGTGGTCTCCTCTATACTGGGGAGATGAAACATAGACTGGGTGACCACTTTCAGAGCACTGTCTGCAAAGATGACCCTGAGCTTCTGGTTGCTTGCCATTTTAACACATCACCATGTTCCCTGATCAGCATCTCTGTCTCAGGCCTGTTGCAGTGCTCCAGTGACACTCAGCACAAGCTGGAAAAACATCATCTCATTTTCTCTTTGAGGACCCTGTCACTTTCAGGATTCAATATCAAGTTCAATAATTTTTAGGCCTGAGCACTTTCTCCCATGGCCTTACCTCAGTCCCCAAACACCAGGACTTGTCATCACGTGGGCTGCTACCAAACAACCCATTGTCAGCCACTAACAATCCCCATTAGCAGCTATTCATTCCCCAGACTGACCTTTATCCATTTCTTTGTCTGTCCAACTGTTTTTCTCTATGTCTGGGATCTGTCTCCACTGAGCATTTACGCCTTCCCCCTCTCCCATCCCTTCAGTAGCATATATACGAACCTTTCCTCGCTACAATCACTTCTGAAGAAGGGTCACTGGACCCAAAATGTTAATTCTGCTTTCTCTCCACAGATGCTGCCAGACCTGCTGAGTTTTTCCAGCAATTTCCATTTTTGTTTCAGAATAATTTCCTTATATTTTAATGTTAATTTAAACAGGATCTAAAATATACAGTAGCCATACTCAATCCAACACTTTACCTGGTAAGAATCAGCATTTTCAACATACATACAGCAAGGAAACAATAAATGATGCTTTAGGCTTTTCAAATGAGACCGAACATGAGAAAACAGCATGAATCTGATGACATGGAAAATGATGACTAAATAAGTAAAGCTAAGCATTAGGTCATTTGCCTTTCTACGTGTTAGTGCCAGTGGACAGAAACATTCAGCCATTGTTTCTAATGTTTCTAGAAACTTAATCTTGCAGAATTATCCTTACTAGACTTGTACTTGAATTCTGCATATAGCTGCCTGTAGGACATTTCAGTATTGAAGAGTTAATAAAAGAAATGTAATGAAGACTTCTTTTTACATTTCACACCACAATGCATTGGATCTGAGTATAAATATCATTGTGAACATTACAAACTGGTAAAACAACCTTTGGCTATTCTTTGTTTTCATACAATGGTAGATGGAATACAATGTGGAAAAGTGTGAGCTTATACATTTTGGTTGGAAAAATAAAGGCACAGACTATTTTCTAAATGTGGAAAGGCTTCTGAAATCTGAAGCACAAAGAGACTTGGGAGTCCTAGTTTTGGATTCTCTAAAGGTTAACGTACAGATTCAGGCTGGCAGTTAGGAAGGCAAACACAATGTTAGCATTCATTTCAATGGGTCTAGAATACAAGAGCAGAGACGTAATGCTGAGGCTGTATAAGGCACTGGTCAGACTGCATTTAGAACATTGTGAGCAGTTTTGGGTCCCGTATCTAAGGGAGGATGTGCTAGCGTTGGAGCGGGCCCAGAGGAGGTTTACAAGAATGATCCCAGGGATGAAGGGCTTGCCATATGAGGAGCAGTGGAGGACTCTGGGTCAGTTCTCAATGGAGTTTAGAAGGCTGAGGAAGGCTTTAATTATAACTTACAGGATACCAAAAGGCCTGGATAGAATGGATGTGGAGAAGATATTTCCATTAGTAGGACAGACTGGGACTCAAGGGCAAAGCCTCATAATGAGGGGACAATCCCTTAGAATTGAGATAAGGATGAATTTCTTCAGCCAGAGGATGGTGAATCTGTGGAACTCATTGCCACAAAAGGCTATGGAGGCCAAGTCATTGTGTATATTTAAGACAGAGATAAATAGGTTTTTGATTATTAAGGGGATCAAAGGTTATGGGTAGAAGGCAGGAGAAAGGGGTTGAGAAACATATCAACATAGATTGAATGGCAGAGCAGACTCAATGGGCCGTATGGCCAATTCTACTCCTCTATCTTGTTGATTTATGATCTTGTGGAAGACCATCCAAGCAAATATGAGCAAACAATGCAACATTAAGGACGAGAAGCCAGAGTGAAACAGCTTCCAGAATGAAAGAGCTTGCTTTGATCTTCCTTTAATAACAGAATTAGTATGGTTTAGAAAGAGGCCATTCAGCCTATTGAGGCGGTACCAGCTGTATTATATAGTGCCAATTTCCGGCCTTTTCCTATTATCCCTGCACAATATTACTATCCGAAAAATCATTGAATGCTGTCTTGAATGCTTCAATTGAACCTCCCTCAACCACTTTTCCAGGCAACGCATTTCATATCCTAACTATTGGGTCTTGTAGGGGCTGAGGAGCCAAATGTTGGGCAGAAAGGAAGGGACTGAGTGAGATGAAAGTGGGTGGCACAACTGTTGGTGCTGGTGTAGTAGGGGGAGACATGGGGAGGTGTTCTAAGCGAGTAAGTGAGCAGCGAAGAGTCTGTGCAATGTTAGTAGTGTGGGGTCTTGGAGTAGGAGAAAACAAGAGCGAGCTGCATACAATTGAGGGTGTAGTACAGCATGAACCTTGGTGGTAAGTGAGTACAACAGCAGAGATAAGTTGAGTATGGGGAGCAGTGAGAAGAGTGTGGCATTTAGTCTGGCATAGCAGAAAAGATCATTGACTTTCTTATGGCACAGCTGCCCATTTCTCTACATTGTTGAAACAACATTGGCCCAAATGGCAACATCGGACCAGGCTGACAGTGTCTGATGTCGTAGCCTCCTTTGCTGGTCATCAGGGATGAGAATGTCCTTCCTCTGCACCAACCTATCTACCAAGAATACCAGATCCTAGTCTGCAAAACAGGGCCCTAATTCCCCCTTGTGTGCAACTTCCATGGCAAATATCTGGAATCATGTAAAGCTGCACTTGACCTTGAATGCAATGGTCTTTTAAATATGGTGCCAGTGTCAAATATCCAGAATTGGTGAACACCCACAATGAGTAGGAAAATCAGGCTAACATCAAGAGTGCGGCACCGTAGAGAACCAGTGCCTAGTTAATTAGGTGCATTTTGGATAACAACACAAGAAAAATTGCTAGGCCTCACGGAGAGAAACCTTCTATAAAATTCAACAAAAAGAAATGACACTTAGACAATTCCTATTAAGATTCAGCCCCATGACAAATTTATTTAAAATGTTCTGTAGTAACTATGTATAGATAAAGGGGAACCAGTAGGTTTAGAACATTTAGATTTCTAAAAACCGGTCAATAACTTGGCACACAAATGGCCAATAAGCAAGATCAATGCTCATGGATATGTTAATATAAATGGTGGTTTGGTTAACAGACACCAGACAGAGATAGTAGGAACTGCAGATGCTGGAGAATCTGAGATAACAAGGTGTAGAGCTGGATGAACACAGCAGGCCAAGCAGCATCATAGGAGCAGAAAGGCTGACGTTTCGGGCCTAGACCCTTCATCAGAAATGGGGGAGGGGAAGGGGGTTCTGAAATAAATAGGGAGAGAGGGGGAGGCGGATAGAAGATGGATAGAAGAGAAGATAGGTGGAGAGGGGACAGACAGGTCGTAGAGGCGGGGATGGAGCCAGTAAAGGTGAGTGTAGGTGGGGAGTTAGGGAGGGGATAGGTCAGTCCAGGGAGGACGGACAGGTCAAGGGGGCGGGATGAGGTTAGTAGGTAGGAGATGGGGGTG
>NC_063333.1:34104101-34116227 GCF_021869965.1 Rhincodon typus | reverse complement strand
CACCCCCATCTCCTACCTACTAACCTCATCCTGCCCCATTGACCTGTCCGTCCTCCCTGGACTGACCTATCCCCTCCCTAACTCCCCACCTACACTCACCTTTACTGGCTCCATCCCCGCCTCTACGACCTGTCTGTTTCCTCTCCACCTATCTTCTCCTCTATCCATCTTCTATCCACCTCCCCCTCTCTCCCTATTTATTTCAGAACCCCCTTCCCCTCCCCCATTTCTGATGAAGGGTCTAGGCCCGAAACGTCAGCCTTTCTGCTCCTATGATGCTGCTTGACCTGCTGTGTTGATCCAGCTCTACACCTTGTTGTCTCAGACAGCAGACAGAGTTGGAATTGACAAGGCATTTTCAAGTTGACAGTCTGTAAGTAGTGGAATACTGCCAGGATCCGTGCTGGGATCTCAGTTATTTGCAAACTTTAAGGTTCCCATGCCATGTTGGTGGTGAGTGATGTTAAATAACAATGTAGAAAGCAATTGGGAAATGTTTGCAAAGGGTGAGGATCTGTTGAATTGCTAAAATAGTGAGTTTTCTGAGGCAATGGAACTTGATAGGTAAGTTGTGGAAGTTGTGAAAAGCCTCCCAGTGTGTCCAGGAGGGTCTTTTATAGCTCATCCATCCCATGCTGTATCATTAGCTGATGGCGAGTTTCACCACTGAATGATTTTTCCCTTGCTGTCCTTTGTTCCTGATGCTGATTCTTTAAGTTTTTATTAGAATCATGTGAGAGACAGCATCGGACATGATAGCAGAGATGCTGCTCATTTTTGGTTCTGCTGTTTGGAGCAGCCCACAATAGTCAAAATATCACCCAACATATCCTCCAAAGTGTTTTTAACGCATGGGTGGCACTGTCAAATTTACATCTGTTGCCCATTCCACTGATATATTATGGTGTTAACAGTTGTCTTTTTAGTTTGGACTGCTCAAATTCTTGGGGTCATGGTACCCTTACAAAGTTATTAATTAGGATGTTGATGGTGGGATGTGCTTTGGACTGAATAAGTAAAAATTGTGCAAGCTAAAAGATATATAAAGCAATGTCAACTTAAAAAGCAAAAGAATTGATATCCCAACTTTTCTCAGAATATTTTGGGTCTTTTAATAGAAGAATAGCACTACTGACTAGAAGCAAAAAAGTTGGTATGCAAACGACAATCTACACACTCCAAATTGAATACAAGAATTGTATACAAGCAAAATCAAATCAAAACATTAACCCAGAGTGCAAAAGACACGCTGAAATAGTTTGTTTATGGAAAATAGGGTATTTACAGTGTAACATCAAGGAAAGTTATTAAATACGGTGCAAATGAGGCAGTATTTGCCTATTGAGGTTTTTTTTTAACCAGCTAATGTAAACAGTGAAATACACTAAAAAATTAGGACTGCAGCAAAAGATGCTCATGGAGGAATGTTTCTTATTATCATCAAGTTATTGTGATTGACATTAATAAATCCCAGAATGTCGAAAACAAGTTTAAACTGGGGAGCATGTGAAACCAATGCAAACAGAATTGCCAGAAACAATGTGATGACCTGCCCAATTTCAAATCATAAAATCTGTGTGAGAAGTAGCTAATAAGTTCATTGCAGACTCTGGATTGGGATAGCAGCCACATTTTTTATGCACAGCTAGAATGAGCATAGAAGGATGAAAGAACAAGAGATAATTAATGTTACTTTGGGTAATGAGACTAGTGGGCTTCAACTGAGGTGTATATTTTGCCTGAATGACTTGAGTTCATCTCCAATTCTGAGTTCAGGTAGTAGCCAATGTCAGACGTTTCCCTCACTCCTGAAATCAGGGCCAGAAACTCAACCATTGTTACGAGCTTGAAAGGCCGACAACAATGAATAATGACTGCCAGCTGTTAGGTTTTCTGACTGTTGTCCAAATACTCGAATCAGGAGGCCTCTATGCTGAAGAAAGCTGGTGAGGCATTCATGTCTGTAACCAGTGTAAAATTGACAGAAAGGCTGTGCTGCCCACTTAAATGTTTAAAGTTTTTGAGAAGATTTGTGGCTCGGGTTGTGGATGAGTTTGTAGACTTGTTCGCCGAGCCAGGGTGTTTGATTGCAAACATTTCGTCACCCTGCTAGGTAATATCGTCAGTGCTCATCTAGTGAAGCGTTGGTGTTCTGTCTGGCTTGTGATTTATATGCCTTGGTTTGCTAGGTGGTTGGTATTGGATCAAGAACATCTCAGACCGACAGCTTACAGACACTGAGAAGACCATCCTAGTGCACGGACTGAATTATATTTACGGAAAGGCCAAAAAACCTGACTTCCTGGCTGCACTGGAATCAACACTGAAGAGCAACGGACTCATGGAGAAAACACAACAGACCATCAGACAGACGATAGTCCCAACACTGAGCAGAAAAGGTAAGTGGAACACATTTAACACAGAAGAAAGCTCTGGAAAGACTCAAGAAAGACAGAAACATCGTAATCCTACTGGCAGACAACGGACGCAAGACAGTAATCCTTAATAGAGCTCAAAACATTGAGAAAGCCAACACACTACAATCAGATACTGACACCTACCAACAGATGGCGATAGACCCAATGCCACAGATAGGGAACCAGATTACAACAACCCTGAAGACATTACATTGCTCAGGAAACATCAGCTAGAAGTCAGAGGGATCCAACACACCCTGCTTCTATGGACTCCTAAGGTACACAATCCCCTTCAGACTCCTTGTCTCACTACCAGGCACACCAACATATAGACTAGCCAAAGAACTACAACAGAAACTGAAATACTTAGTTGACAACACTACCCACTCCATCCACTCCTCCCAAGAATTACTCAACAATATCAAGGACACCAGAACAGAAGCGAACAAGATAATGGTATCCATCGATGTAACAGTACTATTTACATCCATAAACATTGACCTAGCCAAATAGACAATTGCCACACTGCTGGATGAATCAGGAAGGCAGGCACCCCATGACACTAACAGCAGCAACAAGGACAGCACCCTGAAACTGCTGGATCTGTGCCTCACAACCCACTTCAACTTCAATGGCCATATATTTAAACAAATCAACAGAACGCCAATGGGATCCCCAATATCAGGACTGATTGCAGAAGTGGTAATGCAAAAATCGGAATAGACAGTGCTCCCCTTTATCCAACCCAAATTCTGGGCCCGCTATGTAGATGACACCTTCGTGAATATCAAACGCACCGAACTAGAAGAAACCCACCGACACATAAACAACACCCTCACCAGAAGAAAATTCACAAAAGGAGAAGAGAACAATAACTGACTACCCTTCCTTGACATAATGGTGGTACGTAAGAACAACGGGGAACTCCAGGCTAGTCTATACAGAAAGACTACACATACAGACCAGATACTTAATTACACCAGCAACCACCCCAACAGCCATAAATGGAGCTGCATCAGGACATTATTCAAATGAGCCAAAACACACTGCAGCAACCTGGAATTGCGCAAAGCAGAACAGGAGAACTTATACAGAATTTTTAAAAGGAATGGATACCCAAGAACTATAATCTGCTGTTACTTCCGCGACAGACCACAATAAGAAGACACAACACTAGTCATCGTACCGTACATCAGAGACATATCAGAGATGACCGCAAGACTACTCAGACCCCAAGGTAACGGGATAAACCACAAACCAACAACCACCCTGCAACAGCAACTGATGAATGTAACGGACCCCATACCCACAACCAATAAAACTAATGTAATGTACAAAATACCATGCAAGGACTGTGAGGAACATTACATAGGCCAAACTGGAAGAAAACTGACAATAAGGATACACAAACACCAACTAGACCCCAAGAGGCACAACCACTTCTCACTGGTCTCAATACACACGGACAAAGAAGGACACAAATTCGACTGGGACAGCACATCCATAATAGCACAAGCCAAACAGAGACATGCCAGGGAATTCCTGGAGGCCTGGCATTCCAACCGGAATTCGGTCAACAAACACGTTGAACTGGACACAATATACAAACCACAATATACAAACAGAACTGGAAGTAATTCCAACCATCCCAGCAAACCGAGGCATATAAATAACAAACGGGACAGAACACTACGCTCCATTGGAGGCACACTGATGATGTTAGTTAGCAGGGTGACAAAACGTCTGCAATCAAACACACCGGCTCAGTGAGCAGGTCTACAACCCCACTTAAAGGTGGTATCACATGTTCAGCTCAAGGTCTGATTTAAATGTAGCTAGTGAGTTGTTTCAGCGGCGGGAGTCTGGGAGGAAGTGCGAGGGCAGCCTGGGAAGGTAAGCTTTTCGATTATAAAAGTCTCACCTTGTGTGACTGCAGCCTTTCAGTTGTTTCAGCGGTGGGAATCCGGGAGGAAGCGCGAGGGCAGCCTGGGAAGGTAAGCTTCCACCCAATAAATTTGGGAGTTAACTAATACCCGAGACACTACACTCATAGTGTCTCCCACCCTTCCACCTCCTCTAACCTAATAATAACGACTAAGTGTGGTGAGCAGGTAAGCTATTTGCATTTTTTTTTTCCTCATCTCTTTGTTATCTTTCAGGGTGGTCACCTAGACGCCAAATCCTCTGGGAGCAGGTCAGAAGGCAAAGCCGGAGTCTGTTTGAGAATATAACGGAGTAAACTTGCTGGTGTAGAGAACACTGCGAAACTAAAAAAGAACTAATGCATTTTAAATAATTAACTAAGTAGAGATGGCAGGCCAGGTGATGTGTTGTAGCTGTATGATGTGGGAGCTAGCTGATCCCATTGAGAACGGCAGTGACCACATCTGCAGCAAGTGTTGGCTGCTTGAGGAGCTCCGGCTCAAAATTGATGAGCTGGAATCCGAACTCCAAATACTGCGGCACATCCGGGAGGGGGAGAAATACCTGGATGCTGTGTTCCAGGAGGCAGTCACACCTGGTAGATTAACTAATGTTAATTCGATCAGCGGGCAGGGACAGCAGTGTGTGACTGCGAGTGAGGCAGGTAGAGGGACCCTGCAGACAGGAACACAGGAGCCGCAGCCCTTGACATTGTCCCACAGGTATGAGGCACTTGCTCCCAGCGTGAATGAGGAACAGGGCTGCAGGAAGGATGAGTCAACTGACCATGGCACCATGGTCCAGGCGGCCATTCAAGAGTGGGGAGCAAAAAGACAGATTGTAGTTGTAGGGGATTCCATCATCAGGGGGATAGACAGTATCCTTTGCGAGCAGGATAGAGAATCCTGCATGGTGTGTTGCCTGCCCGGTGCCAGGGTGCGAGACATCTCTGAACGGCTTGAGAGGATACGAGAGAGGGAGGGGGAGGATCCAGTTGTTGTGGTCCACGTAGGTACCAACAACATAGGCAGGACTAGGAAAAAAGACCTGTTTCGGAATTACGAAAAGCTAGGAACAAAATTAAAAAACAGGTCTTCAAGGGTCATAATCTCTGGATTGCTGCCCAAGCCACGTGCAAACTGGCATAGGGAGGCGAGGATCAGGGAAGTAAACACGTAGCTAAAAGAGTGGTGTGGGAAAGAGGGTTTCCTTTTCATGGGGCACTGGCATCAGTTCTGGGACAGGAGGGATCTATACCGCTGGGATGGACTCCACCTGAACAGGGCCGGGTCCAGTGTTCTGGTGAAAAGGGTAAATAGGGTGGTTAATAGGACTTTAAACTAGTAATTAGGGGGGAAGGGAGAAGTGAGCGTAGAGGGAGAATAACAATTAATGTAAGGCAAAGCTGCAGGTTAGCAGGTGACGAGGAAGCTTCAACTCCGTTGAAAATCAGGAAAAAAGTTAAAGGGAAGGAGAACTCAAGAGCTGTTAGTAATGGAGGTAATAGGACCCAAAAAGAAGGTGCAAAAACTGGCATAAGGGCACTTTATCTGAATGCTCGGAGCATTCGAAACAAGGTGGATGAGTTGACGGTGCAAATCATGGCAAATGGGTATGATTTAGTGGCCATTACAGACACATGGTTACAAGATGGTCATGACTGGGAGTTAAATATCCAGGGGTATCAAACTGTTCAGAAGGACAGACAGGAAGGTAAGGGAGGTGGTGTTGCTCTGATTTTTAAGGATGATATCAGGGCGGTAGTGAGAGATGATATAGGTTCGACTGAACAAAACGTTGAATCCATTTGGGTGGAAATTAGGAATAGCAGGGAGACGAAGTCACTGATAGGTGTGGTCTATAGGCCACCAAGTAACGACATCGTGGTGGGGTGGGCAATAAACATAGAAATAGCTAATGCATGTAAAAATTGTACAGCAATTATCATGGGGGATTTTAATCTACATATCGATTGGTCAAACCAGGTCGGTCATGGCAGCCTTGAGGAGGGGTTCATAGAATGCATCCGCGATAATTTCCTTGAACAATATGTAATGGAACCTACGAGGGAGCAAGCTATCCTAGATCTAGTCTTGTGTAATGAGACAGGAATAGTTAATGATCTCACAGTTAGGGATCCTCTCGGAAGGAGCAATCACGGTATGGTCGAATTTAAAATACAGATGGAGCGTAAGAAAGTTAAATCCAGTACCTATGTCCTGTTCTTAAACAAAGGAGACTATGAAGGAATGAGGAAGGAGTTAGCTAAGGTAGAATGGGAGCAAAAACTTTATGGTGGGTCAATTGAGGAATAGTGGAGGACTTTCAAAACAATTTTTCACATTGCTCAGCAGAAGTATATTCCAGTGATAAGGAAGAACTGTAGGAAAAGAGAGAGCCAGCCATGGATGTCTAAGGAAATAAAGGAAAGTATCAGATTGGAAAAAAAACACATACAAAAAAGTAAAGAGTAGTGGGAAACTAGTAGACTGGGAAATCTTTAAAGGCCAACAGAAAGCCACCAAAAGTAATAAATAAAAGTAAGATAGATTATGAGAGTAAACTAGCTCAGAATATAAAAACAGGCAGCAAAAGTTTCTATAAATATGTAAATCGTAAAAGAGTGGCGAAGGTAAACGTTGGTCCTTTAGAGGATAAGAAGGCCAATTTAATAACTGCGAATGAGGAAATAGCCGAGACATTAAACAGTTATTTCGTGTCGGTCTTCACAGTGGAAAACACAAATAACATGCCGAAAACTAATGGAAAGAAGGTTCTAGCAGGTGAGGACCTAGAAACTATCATTATCACTAAGGAGGCAGTGCTGGGCAAGCTAATGGGGCTAAAGGTAGACAAGTCTCCTGGCGCTGATGAAATGCATCCCAGGGTACTAAAAGAGGTGATGGGGGAAATAGCAAATGCACTAGTAATTATTTACCAAAATTCACTAGACTCTGGGGTGGTTCCCGCAGATTGGAAAACAGCCAATGTGATGCCACTGTTTAAAAAAGGAAGTGGACAAAAAGCAGGTAACTATAGGCCAGTTAGCTTAACTTTGGTAGTGGGGAAAATGCTTGAATCTATCGTTAAGGAAGAAATAGCAAGACATCTGGACATAAATTGTTCCATTGGGAACACCCAGCATGGGTTCATGAAGGGTAGGTCATGTTTAACTAATTTGGTGAAATTCTTTGAGGACATTACTTGCATGGTGGACAATGGGGAACCTGTGGATGTGGTGTATCTGGATTTCCAGAAGGCATTTGACAAGGTGCCACACCAAAGGCTGCTAAATAAGATAAAGTTGCATGGTATTACAGGTAATGTATTGGCATGGATAGAGGATTGGTTGACCAGTAGAAAGCAAAGAGTAGGGGTAAATGGGTGTTTTTCTGGTTGGCGGTCAGTGGCTAGTGGTGTGCCTCAGGGATCAGTGTTGGGACCTCAATTGTTTACAATTTACATAGATGATTTGGAGTTGGGGACTGAGTGTGGTGTGTCAAAATTTGCAGATGACACTGAGGTGAGTGGTAGAGCAAAGTGTGCAGAAGACACAAAGTCTGCAGAGGGATATAGATAGTCTAAGTGAGTGGGCAAAGGTCTGGCAGATGGAGTACAATGTTGATAAGTGTGAGGTCATCCATTTTGGTAGGAATAACAGCAAAATGGACTATGTTTTAAATGGTAAAAAATTGCAGCACGCTGCTGTGCAGAGGGACTTGGGTGTCCTTGTGCATGAATCGCTGAAGGTGGGATTGCAGGTGCAGCAGGTGATTAAAAAGGTAAATGGAATTTTGTCTGCCATTGCTCGAGGGATGGAGTTTAAAAACAGGGAGGCTATGCTGCAGCTGTAGAGGGTCCTGGTGAGGCCACACCTGGAGTACTGTGTGCAGTTTTGGTTGTTCTTATTCCTTACTTGAGAAGAGACATACTAGCACTGGAGGGGATGCAGAGGAGATTCACTCGGTTGATTCCAGAGTTGAGAGGGTTGGATTATGAGGAGAGACTGAGTAGACTGGGATTATACTCATTGGAATTCAGAAGAATGAGGGGAGATCTTATAGAAACATATAAGATTATGAAGGGAATAGATAAGGTGGAGGCAGGGAGGTTGTTTCCGCTAGCAGGTGAAACTAGGACTAGGGGGCATAGCCTCAAAATAAAGGGAAGCAGATGTAGGACTGAGGTCAGGAGGAACTTCTTCACCCAAAGGGTTGTGAATCTGTGGAATTCCCTGCCCAGTGAAGTGATTGAAGCTACCTCACTGAATGTTTTTAAGGCAAGGCTAGATAAATTTTTGAAAGGTAAAGGAATTAAGGGTTATGGTGAGTGGGCGGGTAAGTGGAGCTGAGTCTCAAAAAGATCAGCCATGATCTTATTAAATGGCGGGGCAGGCTGAAGGGGCCAGATGGCCTATTCCTGCTCCTAGTTCTTATGTTCTTACGTGTGCAGCAGAAGACCCTTGTGGTGCTCTGGTCGTGTGCCTACCTCTGAGCCAAGAGGCCTAGCTTCAGGTCCCACCTGCTCCAGATATGTGTCATGTCTGAACAGGTTGATAAAGAAAGTACATATAGCTAATAAGAAATGAATGTTCTGTGCTGGTGTCCACATAGACCTCACGCGTTATGTAAGCAGGGAAATAATCCAATTACTATGCTGAGCTTTCTGTCAATGTGGCTTTTGGAAAAGGGGGAAGAATCCTGAAGGGGACTTTGAATGAGTCTCTGGTGATCTACAGTTCCATCATGAGGCCAAATTTAAGCCATTCAGTGTCTTGTTGGAGCATCTCAGGGTTTGGGGAGGGGAGTGGGACTGCAGCCCCCCCACCCCTTTATTTATGGCTCAAAATTTGTAACCAGAGCTTTAGAATTACCAAAAACGTGCCCAAGTGCATTGTACGCTTGTCAGTTTGGTCCTAGTGAAGTAATTTTTCTCATACCATATGGTAGGATGGAGCAAAACTGTGATCAAAGTTCAGAACAAAATGAAGATTTCAACTTCAGTCCTTTGAGGATGATGAACAAAATGCGAGTCACTAATAGAGGTGATTGGTGAGTGGTTAGTTGTTATGTCTGAATAAAGCTTCAAATTGGTGTGGTAGCAAGACTGAAGCAGTCCATGTTCACGTGCAACAAGATCTGGACAAGATCCAGGCTTGGGCTGACAAGTGGCAAGTGACATTTGTGCCACACAAATGCCAGGCTATGATCATTCCAATAAGAGACAATCTAACCACCACCCCTTGACATTCAATGGTGTTACCATCACTGAATCCCCCACTATCAACATCCTGGGGATTACCATTGACCAGAAACTCAACTGGACTCACCACATAAACAGAGTCACTGCAAGAACAGGCCAGAATCTAGGAATACTGTGGCGAGTAACTTACCTCCTGACTCCTCAAAGCCTGTCCACCATCTACAAGGCACAAGTCAGGAGTGTGATGGAAAACTCCCCACTTGCCTGGATGAGTGAAGCCTCAACAACTCTCAAGAAGCTTGATACCATCCAGGACAAAGCAGCCCGCTTGATTGGCACCACATCCACAAGCATCCGCTCACTCCACCACCGACACTCAGTAGCAGCAGTGTGTACTATCTACAAGATGCACTGCAGAAATTCACCAAAGATCCTCAGACAGCACCTTCCAACCCATGACCACTTCCATCTAGAAGGACAAGGGCAGCCGACATATGGGAACACCACCACCGCCAAGTTCCCTTCCAAGTCACTCACCATCCTGACTTGGAAATATATCACCTTTCCTTCACTGTCGCTGGGTCAAAATGCTGGAATTCCTTCCCTAATAGCATTGTGGGTCAACCCACAGCAGGAGGAATGCAGCAGTTCAAGAAGGCAGCTCACCACCACCTTCTCCAGGGCAACTAGGGATGGGCAAGAAATGCTGGCCAGCCAGCGATGCCACATCCCACAAAATGAATAGAATAGATAGCAAATATCTGTGACTTGCGTATGAAAACATTCTGTCAAAGACTAAGAGTATAATACATATATAGAAACTGGAAATTAAGAAGAATTTGTGAATCAGGATGCTATTTACTCTTTTTATTGAGGAATTTGCTCTGCTTTTCTTCAAAGGCACACATTGAACAGTCTTTAAGATATCTTAATGCTGATAGTTGTAATTTCACTTTTAGAAATTGCCTCTGAACCACTAGTCCACTATAATTTCAGGCTTAGAAACCTTTTAAAGAATATTGTCCTTTAAAACAATGTAGGCAATTTGTTTGGATTCAAATCCAATCATGTACAATAGACCTTCCTAGTTTGCTGTAGTCATGGAACCTTGACCATGAGGCACACACTTTAGGTAGACGTCTTAAATACACTTCAATACAGACACTGCTGCATTGCACAGCTGGAAAATAGGGCAGAATCTTTCCATGCCCTAAATAATCTCAACTATAGTTAGGCTGCATTGTGTTCATTGTAGATGACAGAATAAAATTACAAAGGGAGATGGATAGACTAAGTGAATGGCCAAAACTGGGGCAGCAAGTGTGAGGTTATCCATTTTAGACCAAAAATAAGATATATCAGTTTAATTTCCAGATAGCAGGAGATTAAATACAATGGATGTCCAAGGAGACTTGAGGATTCATTTGCACAGATCTTTAAAATGCCATGAACTGGTGCAGTAAATAATAAAGACAACTAATGGAATGCTGGCCTTTATATCTAGAGGATTGGAGTATAAGAATACAGAAGTTATACTGCAGCTATACAAAATCTTAGTTAGACCAAACTTGGAGTACCGTGAGCAGATCTGGACACCACACCTTAAGAAGGATATATTGGCCTCGGAGGCAGTACAACGTAGATTTACAAGAATGATAGAGATAGTAGGAACTGCAGATGCTGGAGAATCCGAGACAACAAGGTGCAGAGCTGGATGAACACAGCAGGCCAAGCAGCATCATAGGAGCAGAAAGGCTGACGTTTCGGGCCTAGACCCTTCATCAGAAAAGGGGGAGGGGAAGGGGGTTTTGAAATAAATAGGGAGAGAGTAGGAGGCGGATAGAAGATGGATAGAGGAGAGGATAGGTGGAGAGGAAACAAACAGGTCGAAGAGGCGGGGATGGGGCCAGTAAAGGTGAGTGTGGGTGGGGAGGTAGGGAGGGGATAGGTCAGTCCAGGGAGGACGGACAGGTCAAGGGGGCGGGATGAGGATGATCGGTAGGAAAAAAAAAAGCGGAGTGAGGGGGGAGGAGGGGAGAGGTGGGAGGAAGAACAGGTTAGGGAGGCAGGGACGAGCTGGACTGGTTTTGGGATGCGGTAGGGGGAGGGGAGATTTTGAAACTTGTGAAATCCACATTGATACCATTAGGCTGCAGGGTTCCCAAGTGGAATATGAGTTGCTGTTCCTGCAACCTTCGGGTGGCATCGTTGTGGCACTGCAGGAGGCCCAGGATGGACATGTCATCTGAGGAATGGGAGGGGGAGTTGAAATGGTTCGTGACTGGGAGGTGCAGTTGTTTATTGCGAACCGAGCGTAGATGTTCTGCAAAGCGGTCCCCGAGCCTCCGCTTGGTTTCCCCGATGTAGAGGAAGCCACACCGGGTACAGCGGATGCAGTATACCACATTGGCAGATGTGCAGGTGAACATCTGCTTGATGTGGAAAGTCTTCTTGGGGCCTGGGATGGGGGTGAGGGAGGAGGTATGGGGGCAGGTGTAGCACTTCCTGCGGTTGCAGGGAAAAGTGCCGGGTGTGGTGGAGCTGGAGGGGAGTGTGGAGCGGACAAGGGAGTCACGGAGAGAGT
>NC_063333.1:34098915-34104091 GCF_021869965.1 Rhincodon typus | reverse complement strand
GGATTCTTTTTTGGTTCTTATTGCGTGGACGGGGTGTGAGGGATGAGTTGCGGGAGATGTGGGAGACACGGTCGAGGGCGTTCTTGACCACCGAGGGGGGGACGTTACGGTCCTTGAAAAATGAGGACAACTGAGATGTACGGGAGTGGAATGCCTCATCCTGGGAGCAGATGCGGCGGAGGTGAAGGAATTGGGAATAGGGGATAGCATTTTTGCAGGAAGGTGGGTGGGAGGAGGAGTATTCTAGGTAGCTGTGGGAGTCGGTGGGCTTGAAATGAATATCGGTTTCTAGGTGGTTGCCCGATATGGAGACAGAGAGGTCCAGGAAGGGGAGAGAGGTGTTGGAGATGGTCCAGGTAAACTTAAGGTTGGGGTGGAAGGTGTTAGTGAAGTGGATGAACTGTTCGAGCTCCTCGTGGGAGCACGAGGCGGCGCCGATACAGTCATCAATGTAACGGAGGAAGAGGTGGGGTTGTTGTTACAAGAATGATATTTGGACCTCGGGGTTATGTTATAAGGAGAGGTTAGCATATTTTCTTTAGAATTTAGAAGGCTAAGGGGTGAGCTGATTAAAGTCTTCAAGATATTAAGAGCAAAAGACAGGGTAGATAAAGATAAACTATTTCTATTGGTCGGGGATTCTAGAACTTGGGGCATAGTCTGAGAATTAGGGCCAGACCATTCAGGGGAGATATTAGGAAGGAGGTCTACACATAAAGGGTGACAGTGATTTGAAACTCTCTTCCACACACAGTAGTTGATGCCAGATCTATTGTTAATTTCAGATTCGAGATTGGTAATTATTTGTTAAACAAAGAGATTAAGGAATATGGGCCAAAGCAAGGTGTATGGAGTTAGGCCACAGATTAGCCATGATGTCATTGAATGGTGGGACAGGCTCAATGGGTTCAATAATCTATTTCTGTTCCTATGAGGAATTTGGGAAAATTGTGTGAGATGAAAAATGAGGCTCTTTTTGATGTTGAGGCCAGAAAATTTCATTTCCAAACAAGGTCCTGGCCATCAGAACAGTGAGGGGTCTAATACCACAGATTATCACCTTATTACCACCTAATCTCACCTCATTAATATGGAGGCTCATACTCTCCTGCCAGAGAAACCAGATTCTTAGAATTCCCGACAAGAAAGAGCAGTTACCTACCTATTCTAGCTCACCGTTTTCTTGTAAGTCATTAAAATCTCAGGGCCTACTCCGTGAGCAGTGACTGCTGCACCATATCATATCCATGGGGATTGGCATTCACCAGCCTCTGTACATCATGGTGGCACATCTCTGATCCACTTACACTACAGTTCTGCACTTCAATGCTGCATTTTGGAGTGCACCAGCACCACTCATTGGAGTGCAACTACAAGGACACTGTGCATGCAGGGACAAGTGCCCAGCTCAGGGATTGGACCAGGCTGCATCTCAGAGCTCCTTGCTTGCTCTCCCAGCGCTCACTCACTTTGTGCATACCTGCATGTCACAGAATCCCTGTCTTGCTCAGAAACAGTAAGAACTGTCAATGCTGGAGTCAGGGATAACACAGTGTGGAGTTGGAGGAATACAGCAGGCCAGGCAGCATCAGAGGAACAGGAAAGCTGACATTTCGGGTCGGGACCCTTCTTCAGAAATGGGGGAAGGGAAAGGGAGCTTGGAAATAAATAGAGAGAGGAGGGGTGGGGCTGGAGAAGGTTGGTGGGATGATGATAGGTGAGTGCAGGTAGGCAATGGTGGGAATTGGTCAATGAGGTAGAAGGACCGGATGGGTGGGAGAGAAGATGGACAGGTCAGGGAGGCAGGGATGAGAAGAAGATAGGTAGGAGAGATGATGGACAGGTCAAGGAAGCAGGGATGAGAGGGGCTGGGAAAGGTAGGTGGGATTGTGATAGGTGAGTGCAGGTAGGCAGTGGTGGTCAATGAGGTGGGAGGAGCGGATAGGTGGGAGAGAAGACAGGCCAAGGAGGCGGGGATGAGAGGGAGATAGGTTGGAGAGAAGACAGACAGGTAAAGGAGGTGGGGATGAGAGGGACTGGGAAGAGAGCCCCCTACCTTCCCCAGCCCCACCCTCCCTCTCTATTTATTTCCGAGCTCCCTTTCCCCTCCCCCATTTCAGAAGAAGGGTTCAGACCCGAAACGTCAGCTTTCCTGTTCCTCTGATGCTGCCTGGCCTGCTGTGTTCCTCCAACTCCACACCGTGTTATCCCTGTCTTGCCTTGCCTTTTTGTCCTTTGGGCCCTCAGTTTACAGTACATCTTTCATGCCTTGTTGTTCAGCACAGATACAAAGCCAGGCAGCTTGTCATAGTTGTCAGCAGTCAGCAATCAAGGGGCGTACATGAAGCTGGGTGGAACCGTGCTAGGACAATCTCAGAAATTCACCCTATTGCCATCCATGTGCATGCCCAATACACTGCACATGCTTTAAATAAATGGCCATGGCTCAAAGTCTGAGGAGAATAGTTCTCAGTCAAGGCAGGGGAGACAGCCTTCAGCCAACACACTAAATCAAGGGCAGTGTCCAATATCAGTCCTGACATGTGGGCACAGTCAGGGTAGTCGCAGTCCTCTGTTAATGACTTGTATGTGGCTCATTATCTTCAAAATCCCCCAACTAGATCCTGTTCAAGTCACAAGGGATATGTAGCAAAACTGGAATTTTGAAATAGCAATGGATTTGTTGAGTAAGATAGAGTAAGATAAGTCACTACATTTCGTTCACTAGACTGTTTCAAAGTATATTCTATCCAAATTCTTACCGAATAGCAGAAGAAACATGGCAGAAATTCTAAAAGCTAATACATTGAATACATACCATTCACACGTTCACTTCAAGTTCAAAGCATGCCTTCAAAGCTTTTAGACGGTTGCTCAGTGGTTAGCACTGCTGCCTCACAGCACCAGGGACCTGGGTTCAATTCCACCCTCAGGTGACTGTCTGTGTGGAGTTTGCAAATTCTCCCCATGTCTGTGTGCGTTTCCTCCCACAGTCCAAAGATGTGCAGGTTAGGTGGATTGGCTAAGCTAAATTGCCCGTAGTGTTCAGGGATCTGTAGATTAGGTAGGTTATAGGGTGATGGGTCTGTGTGGGATGCTTCAAGGGTTGGTGTGGACTTGTTGGGCCGAAGGGCCTGTTTCCACACAGTAGGGATTCTATGATTCATTCTATGAATAGAGACCAAAATCCATTGATCAATACAGAACAGATCAATACAGGGGAGGTGATAGCCTAATGGTATTATCACTGGACTCTGAATCAAGGAATCCAAATAATATTCTGGGCAGTTGGGTTCAAATCCTGCTGTGGAACTTAAATTCAATAAAAATCTGGAATTAAGAGTCTATTGATGATCATGAATCCATTGTTGATTATCGGGAAAAACCCATCCAGTTCACTAATGCCCTTTAGGGAAGCAAACTGCTGATCTTACCTAGCCTAGCCTACACATGACTCCAGATTCACAGAAGATTTGCAGTGCAAACAATAAGGTTGAAGCATTTGCAAAAGTTTTCAGCTATAAGTGCTGAGTGGATCATCCATCTTGACCTTCTGCAAAGATTCCCAACACCACATACGTTAGTCTCCAGCCAATTTGATTCACTCTATGTGATATCAAGAAACAGCTAAAGGCACAGGATACTGAAAACACTATAGGCCTAACAATGTAGCAGCAATAGTACTGAAGACTTGTGTTCTAGAATTTTCAGTAACCAATCCAAACTATTGCAGTACAGCTATAACACTGGGAAATTTTCCTGGGGGTATGTCCTGTACACAGAAAGCAGAACAAATGCAATCCGGCCAACTATTAGTTAGACACAAAAATATTACAGATGCTGGAATTCAAGGTAGACAAACAGGGGGCAAATAACCTTCCCACCCATCTCTTGGCCCTCTTTCCAGCTTTGCCTCCTCTCTTCCATTCTACCTTCTGACCCTCCTTTCCAGCCACCAAAAGGGTTCATCCCTCTCATCGACCAACCTACTACCAGTGCTCACCTATCACCACCATTCTGCTACCCCCCCGACTCTTCATCTCCCCTCCACTTTACTGCAGCTCCCCCTACCTCCACATCCAGCCCTGAAGAAGGGTAATATCCGGAATATTGACTTCTCCTTTCCTCCAGATGCTACCTGGCTAGCTGTGTTCTTCCAGCTTCCTGTTTATCTACATCGGCCAATTACTGCCCGATCTGTCTACTCTCGATCATTAGTACAGTGATGGAAGGTGTCATCAAGAAAGCAGCACCTTCTTAGCACAAACCTACTTATTGATGTCAATTTAGGTTCCACTAGGGCCACTTAGCTCCTGACCTCATTAAAACATTGGTTTAAACATGGACAAAAGAACCAAATTCCAGAAATGAGGTGACAGTGACTGGCCTTGATATCAAAGCTGCATTTGACTGAGAATAGCATCAGAAGCCCTAAACATAGATGATTCAATGGGGGAATCGGGTTGGGGGGGCAGGAATTCTCTGCTAGTTGGAGTCATACATGGAAAAAAGGAAAATGGTTGTGATTGTTGGACGTCAGTCATTTCAGCTCCAGAACAATCCTGCAGGAGTTCCACAGTGTAATGTCCTCGGATCAACCATCTTCAGCTGCTTTATCAGTGATCTTCTCTCCATCATAAAGTGAGGAGCTGGGATGTTCACTGATGACTGCACAATGTTCAGCATCATTCGCGACTCCTAAATACAAAAGGAATCCATGTCCCAATGTGGAAAGAGCTGGACGATATTCAGGCTTGGTAAGTAACATTAATGCCACGCCAGTGCCAATGACCATCTCCAATAAGAGAGAATGTAACCATAATCACTTAACATTCAATGGCATATACACCACTGAATTCCCCACCATCAAAACCCTGGTGACTGAACTGACCAGAAACTGAATTGGACCCACCATGTAAATATTGTGGTTACAAGAGTAGGTCAGGGGCTAAGAATTCTGCAGCAAGTAAATCATCTCCTGACTCCCTAGAACCTGTCCACCATCTACAGTCAGTCCACATCCTATGAGTGAGTAAACTAAAACCCATTAAACATCACATCATCCAACTGTCTCTTAACCTTGAACAAAAACAAAGTTGCTGGAAAAGCTCAGCAGGTCTGGCAGCATCTGTGGAGGAGAAAACAGAGTTAACGTTTCGGGTCCGGTGACCCTTCC
>NC_063333.1:34084978-34098515 GCF_021869965.1 Rhincodon typus | reverse complement strand
GAAACATTAACTCTGTTTTCTCCTCCACAGATGCTGCCAGACCTGCTGAGCTTTTCCAGCAACTTTGTTTTTGTTCCTGATTTACAGCATCCGCAGTTCTTTTGGTTTTCTCTCTTAACCTTCCCCTTTGTGTGTGTATATTGCACTTTCAAGGATTTCATTTATTTTGGGGTGTAGAACATCATTGCTGCTGTCGTTTCCTATAGTATTGAATCTGGGTATATCTGTAGTAGGTCATGGATTGATTCAATATGATTATTTTGGTCTCACTGGCCATAATTAATGCATTGGTGATCTCATATTTGATCAAAAGTTGCCAATAACCTTGCTACTGCTCATCTACTTATATCTGCTGGGTAGAATACTTGTGATTTCCATGCAGACTTGAATAGCTACATCTCAATGTTAATGTATCAAGGTACTGAATGGGTGACCTACTGTAGACAGTGAATTTAGCAGTCATAGGTTGTTTCACTGACGCTGAACAGTCTCAATATGTTTATCAGGATTCTAACTGGTAGCAAAAGTCTCTAACTCTTTGACTTTGTCCATTCATTGCATCATTTTCATGACATGGAAATCCTGTTCCCTTTCTTGTTGAAGATCTCTCCACTCAGAATCTTCACCCTGATATTTTTGTCACTAACAACATATTTGTACTTGTGTTTATGCGGATCTTTGGCACACTCCCAGTCATTGCTGTCAGTATGCTGCACATACATTTTGTTTGCATCTCAGGTTTCTTGCATTGCTTGCCCTCTTGCACCACATGCCTTGAAAGGATCTTGGAACGGAGGACAGTGACATAGTAGATGCGGGTGAGTACAAGACCACAGGCCTGCTTGCCTTCCTTACTATGGCTATCTACCACGCCATTACTGGTAGCAGTACCTACTGCTTGCAGGTATTGTTATCCAGCCACAATGCCTTCACACTTTCTGCTTTCTTTTAGCAGTGAGCCAATATTGTTACCTAACTTTATCTCTAAATTTTTTTTTTGTATAGACAGTGTCTTTTTATTTTGTGCTTTTTAAAAAATGTGGGCTGAAATTAGAAAGAATTGCTTAATAACCAGAATTTTGCAGGATTAGTGCATTTTATGAAAAGCGTTCATGGCAAGCATCATGTAAATAACTGTCTGAACAAACAGTAATTGAAGTTTTAGTTGCAGATGGAGTGGAGCCAAGAGGTTCTGTACAGACGCAGTTCTTGTTGGGAACAAGAAGTTGATTTGTCTATGAACTGCAGAGCAGTTAGCAACGACCAAAGTCTTTTGCCTGCCAACAACTATGTGATTGGTTCTCAAGTAAATGAATATCTTGGAGCTGAGAACAAGACACAGACAGAAGTTTTTGATCTCCAAAAGCTCAGGAGTTCTCTCTGTTCTTTGCAGTCAAAACTCCTTTTGAAAAATCTGTTAAACCCAAAGGAAACCAGTTTATCTTTCCTTTAACTGTTGGTATAAGCTGTGACTCTTAATTGACAAATAAAACACCTTTTATAAGTGAACCAGCCACTTTACGTCTCTTTGATACTAGTGGAAGCATCCAGGGAAAGACAACTGAAAAGCAATGTTCTGACCAGTGGAAGAATCATAAGGATCATCTGAACAACCCATAAATAGGAACCACTGAAATGCCTTCCCAGTTTTCTTCTTTTTGTAGCTTAGTTTTCCCTGTCTGTTTAAGACCATAAAGACACAGGAGCCAGTTCTGCCACTTAGTGAGATCATGGCTGATCTGGTGAAACTCAGCAGATCTGGCAACATCAGTGGAAAGAAAGAGTCACTGGATTTGAAACCTTAACTCTGCCTTCTTCCCACGGATGCTGCCACGCCTGTTGAGTTTCGTCAGCAATTTCTGTTTTTGTTTCAGTGCTCCAATTTTGTTCACTTATTTTAAAATCTTTAGAGTCTGTGATGACTCCAGGAAATGCAGGGCTTGATTTCCAGTGTTCTATCCCAGTGAGTTATGACATTTTTAGAACATGTTTGTCTATGTTGAAGCTATAACTAGCTCCACTATCCATTCAGACAGCTCAGTTTCTGAAAAATTACTGTTCTTGCCAATACCGTGGAACGTCCTGACAAATTGATTCATTGATTCTTGTGGCAGTTGCCTATATGCCATCAACAACTCCAATCAGTGTGTTCTGAAGGTTTCCTTTACATGAGCCTGATCTGCCATCATGTTCTGCAGTTTGGCAGTGTCTTTTTATGCCCATCAAATGACTTAAGTGCCACCCTCGTTTCCAATAGCTATTTTTATTTTCATGTAGCATGTCCAGTCATGTAACGGACAGCGATGAGTTGCCTACTGAGGGGGCTTATTGCTCATTAGCAACCATACTAACGGCAGACCTCACCTCATTAAAATGCAGCTTTCTATTGTATCATCTGCTGTGAGCAAACTGAGTGCCAAAAATTCTTGATGTGGGAGTCAGAGTGGGTACTTGGAGACTTGCCACTTGCTGCTTGCTATGAAGAACCACCATGTTGTCACTCCAGGCACCAACGTCTTAGGACACACTCCACAGGTACCAGCCACACACACACCATATCCACTGTGCCAGCTCTGAAGAACTTTGATGGCACATTTTCAATCTACTTACAGAACTCTTCACAGCTGCACCTTGGGGTGCAATGACAGCTATCGTCACAAAGCTGTAGCAAGGAAAGTTTGTGATCAGGGACATGCACACAGCTGTGTACCTGACCATGCTGCTCCTCTGATCTCTCTCATTTGTTGACTTAGCGCTCACTACTTGATACTCAGATCGTCCCTGCCTTGACTTGCCTTTTTGTGCCTTGTCTGTCAACAGGAGATAGGATTCACATTACTTCTGTCCGACCTTGCCATTAAGTGTAGACAAAAAGGCAGGAAGTTTGTCATGGTTGTCAGAAGGCCTCAGTCAAGAGAAAGAGCCTTATCTTGGGGGCTCCTAGCACAGGGCAGCTTCTGATACCAATCCATGAGCTTGGACACAGTCAGTCAATCCCTCAGAGCAATATGAGACACAATGAGGAGCTGAATGTTGGACAGTCAACCATCCGCCTTGACACTTTCTGCCCTATTAAGGTCTGTTTACCTTTTTTTCTCATTCATTCATGGGATGAGGGTGTTGCTGGCTAGGCCAGCATTTATTGCCCATCCCAGAGGACAGTTAAGAGTCATGTTACTGTGGGCCTGGAGTCACATGTAAGCCAGACCAGGTAAAGATAGCAGTTTCTTTCCCTAAAGAACATTAGAGAACCAGGTGAATTTTACTGACAATTGACCTTGGATTAATGAATTCGTAGACTCTTGATTCCATATGTTTTTATTAAATTCAAATTCCACCATCTGCCATGGTATGATTTGAACTGAGGTCCCCAGACCATGACCTGGGTCTATGGATTAACAGTGATAATACCATTTGGCCATGCCTCCCCGAAAGTCACCTGGAGGGAGAGAGATGCAAGCGTTAAGGGAGATAATAATAGCTGGCATAGTGTTACTTTCCATGCAGATGTCCTGAATGAATGAGTAGGCAGTACAGAGAGCTTGCAAGGTTAGTGCTGCTGGGGGCTGTGGTAGGTTTTAGTGAGCGAGGGAAGATATTTCAGGCAATAGTGAAAGTGGTACAACATGAGCCTTGGCAGGAGAAGGGTCTAATTTCAGAGAATGTGTGAAAGAGGTATCAAAGAGAAGATGGTGGCACTACTCCCTGACAGAGTGAAAACGTCATTGGCTTCCTTCCTACATTCTGTGCATTCCTGCAGACAGCTGAAACTGCACTGACCCAGTGGCAACTTTGGACAAGGCTGGCACAATCTGGTGTTGTGACCTCCACTGTTATTCCTAGGGGAAGAGGATGTCTTGCCTCTGCACCAGCCTCCAGGTCCTTGGCCACAAAACTGGGAGCCAGTTTTCCCTTCTCTGGCACATCCAGGGAAAACACCAGGAACCATGCAGGGTAGCTCCAGAATGACATGGTAGCACAGTGGTTAGCACTGCTGCCTCACAGTGCAAGGGACCTGTGTTCGATTCCAGCCTTGGGTGACTATCTGTGTGGAGTTTGCACATTCTCCCCGTGTCTGTGTGGGTTTCCTCCGGTTTCCTCCCACAGTCCAAAGATGTGCAGGCTCGGTGGATTGTCCATGCTAAATTGCCTGTAGTGTTCAGGGAGGTGTAGATTAGGTGGGTTATACGGGGATGGGTCTGGGTGGGATGCTCTGAGGTTTGGTGTGGACTTGTTGGGCCGAAGGGCCTGTTTCCACACTGTAGGGATTCTATGACAGTGCTTGTCCGGGTGCACAACAGACTTTTGAAGATGCCGCTGGGGGGCAAGACCATTTCAGCCATGGCAAGTTTTTCTGGGGATGGTGAGTGGTACAATGGGGCTAAAATCACATGAATGAGGTGCTATAGGGATAAGACAGCTAGTTAATGAGGCAAGTATGGTAAATTGCTGCAAGAAAACTTACTCAGTCTCATGGAGAGAAACCTTTGTGAAACCGGACTAAACTGACACTTAGCCAAAAAAATAGTTTCAGCCCTTCCACACTTCAAAACTACATTTTTGATTTTAAAAAATCAACAACATTCAATACATGTTTCCAGCCTTTTTATAGAATTAGCACATTTAAACTAACAAGTCGGTGCTAATCCCTCACTTTATCAAAGATAGTTTGATCTAAACAAGTCTGCTTGTCTGTTATTTTACTACCAGGTTTACTAGAGATAACAAGTAACATTTGAAGCAATCAAAGTTATCCATTTTCTGCGATATTTTATGACCAGATATTCATGGTTTAGTTTTAAAATAGTCATATCTTATCTGCAAAGATTAACGGGTAGATGCACTAACTAATAAATAATTAGAGTCTGTGATTTCATTTGTATTCTGCAGTCATCATCTCTGGAGACTTAGTAAGCACTTTGTTAATACTCATGCCATGTTAGAATGATACTTGTAATTATATAGGCTGCTATGTGTCAGTCTAATGTATGCATAACCAACACTTTTTCTTCAGATGAGGCATAGCAATCATTTGCAGCTAGAACACAATGAAAGTAACTTAAACGAAGAATAAAAAGCATTTTCTGAAGAAGGGTCTAGGCCCGAAACGTCAGCCTTCCTGCTCCTCTGATGCTGCTTGGCCTGCTGTGTTCATCCAGCTCTACACCTTGTTATCTCAGATTCTCCAGCATCTGCAGTTCCTACTATCTCTATAAAAAGCTGATAATGCTTTTACCGTTTCAGTATCCCTAATTCTCCAATTGTATTCAGTTACAGTCATCATTTGGGAAATATCCCAATGAACAGCACACTGGGTTTTATTTAACCTGTCAGAATCTATCTTATGCACAATGGCATTATAATTCTATCACATCTATGCCAAATATTCAGTCAGCAACTTACTCGCAATAGAAACATTTAACTTTTATAATATAGTTTGACTTTTGGCTAAATAATTCTGAAGAATATGTTGGATTTAACAGCAAATGCAGCCTTTTATTTGAAAATGAAGCACTGCCAAAGTCACACCACAAGGGCTTTAAATTAAAACAGGATGTGAGACATTTCTTTGTCAGCACTGAAGAATGTTCCTTGAAGATGAAATATTTGAAATGTCAGTGTGGCAATTTCCTGATTTACTTCAGTTTTCACCGTTGTATCATTTGTCTCGCACAGACAATTTATTATGTTTCACAAGATGTGACTACTGGCAAAATAAGCCAGGTTCATGCAGCCTTCATAAATATCAAAAATTGTGACCATAGGGAAGAATTCCAGAGATGTTGATCACTGGTGAATTTCTTGTAGAAGGCAAGGCAAAAAAAATGCAATTGTTACTTCCCTGGATGTTATTTTCAACACCTTCTGTCTTTTTGCACCTAATAATTTATCCTGCACTCTTTCTGTTTTCTCAATTACCTTGCAATACAGCACTGCCAGAAACTGCAATCAGAGCATGTCACTGCATTGATTATAATATATTTTTTTAAAAGCTTTGAATGTTTAATTCAGATTGTACAGTGATTAACAATTGGATGATTGTTGTGCCATTCAATAGAAGAAGTAGGTTCCAAGTTTCTGCAGAAAACTTTATGCAACTTGGATATTTGTCCTCAACTATGCTATTGGAAAATAATGTCCAAGGGAGGCCAAACACTCATCTAACTGGCAGGAGAGGGAGGGGAGGACAGAGGAACTGAAACTTCATGAAGACTGTTCTCACGAAACCCATTGTGACCAACATATAGACAATCGTGTTGGCTATTTATTGACAATCTCAGCCACCACTCAGCCAAGTTTAGAAGAGGGGAAAGGGAAGAAAATCTACTTCCATATAGCTAAAGGAAGAAGCAGCCAAAGACATATAATGTTGTGTAGAAGGATACACGTTGGTTGGATGTTCTGAAGTAACTTATTTGGAAGTTCAATGTGATCAAAAATGCCAATATTGACTGAGAAACATATAAGTATAGAAAATAGGAGCAGAAGTAGGCCATTTGGCTCTTCAAGTCTGTTCTGTCATTCATTCTGTCATCCACTCATTGGATGATTCAATGGCTGATCATCCAACTTTACCCTGTTCCCACTTTCTCTCCATACCTTTTGATCCCTCTTGCTCTAAGAAGTACATCTAACTCCTTCTTGAAAGCATTCAATGTTGTAGCCTCAACCTCTGAAGGCAGAGAATTCCACAGGCTCACCACTCTCTAGAGGAGGAAATTTCTCCTTATCTCATCCTAATTGGCCTACCCCACATCCTTGGACTGTGAGCCCTATCTCTGGATTCTTGCGTTTACCCTGTCTGGTCCTGTTCGAATTTTATAGGTTTCTGTCAAATCTTATTGGGTTGAATGACCTGTTTCTGTACTGTAGTTCCATGTAAGCTCAACAATCAAGCTAATGATTGAATGTACTTGAGACAATAGGAGGAATTTTAACATCGCAGAGTGTATAGGTTTAGTGACAGTAGTAGGGAGACTATTGGGAGGTGGATGAATTTAAAGACAGTGAAAAATGAAGTACATCCAGAATCATAGAATCCCTATAGTTTGGAAGCAGGCCATTCAGCCTATCGAGACCATACTGAATCTCCAAGGAGAATCCCACCCAGACCCACCCCATCCCTGTACTTCCGAAGGCTACCTTCCTAGCCAATGTATCCCTGTACACTATGGGTAATTTAGCATAACCAAACTACCTAATCTGCACATCTTTGGACTGTGGGAGGAAACCAGAGCACCCAGAGGAAATCTATGCAAACTCAGGAGGAATGTGAAAACTCCACACAGACAGTTGCCCAAGGGCAGGTTTGAACTCAGGTTGCTGGCACCTTGAGGCAGCAGTGCTAACCACTGAGCCACCATATCACCCATCAGCATCAATGTTTTGGTTTGAACCATACATGTTCATCAGTGTGTGTATAAGCCCATTTGGAGAGGCAGGTTCAAATTTAAATATTAACCAGTATTAAATTTAATGCCAGAGTCACGGGCTGCCCAGTCTTCTGGAAACCTACCAATGGAACTAAGGCAAATGAGCAGCAATTTGTGGGGCTCAATATAAGTCAGTAATAAATCCCTAGTGTTTACAGCTCCTTCGTTATCCTGGTTAAAGGGATGGTTAAAAATATTTGAGATAAGGGGCTATTTTCTACTTTTTCGAGGTATTGAGAAAATTAGGATCCTTAGATTGGAACTTGGACAAGGAGCAGAATATCAGTAACAGCCTACAGTGGAGAGACCTACAGGTTTTCAAGGAGGGGATGGGACAGAGCGGTCAAGTTTGCATGAGATACTACTCATGAACTAGGAGTGCAGACAGACGGTTAGCTATCCTGACCCCGCTGAAGACCAATGTTTATAGAAGGTCATATTGTCACATCAGGTGGTGGCAGACATCTGTAGCCTTTTATTATAAAACCCGCTACATCTCATAGACACATATTACCAGTGGCTATGAAAATGAGAGTCACTTTTTTTTTGTTCCAAATCCTTCCAGGGATCTGCCAGAGAAATATCTAGGATTCCCTAGGCAGCTGCTGATAATTACCACTGACTACCAGGAGCTGACAATGATTTAACCCTGTCTGTGGTGATACAAGTCACAATGATTGGGTGCTTGGCTCTGCAAGTCTGGCTGGTCTCCCGCAGGTGCAGGATGTTACTGACCGCGCACATGTGGCATTCTGCACACCACCAGATCAACCAGGAATGTTTGTAGAAACCACAAGGGATTCCATTCCATCAGTGCACAGCTGGTCTGCAAACACAAGAAAAGATTGATGCAGTTTTGTACCAGACTCCTGGAAAGCTGCCACAATGCTTTCACCTTGAGGCAGTTCAAGTTCCTGACCTCTTTGGACCTACAAGAAAACCTCATGGATGGTTGCTGAGAGACAAGATATACATAATTCCTCTAAATAAGGGACATTTAATATTTTCTCATATACCTTTGTGCATACCCTGGTGCAACTATAAACCTTTATTTACTCTTCATGTTGGTTCTATGACATGTTTAATGCAGTCACAAGGTAGCTTGAAGGTCCTAATCTCTTCATCTCCAATGGTGTTGGAATGATACAGATCTCCAGTACTTCCTCCTCTAGAGATGCCTAGTTTTCTCCTTTATCCTGGTGTTCAGCATTGTCCTTCTGCAATATGGTAAAGACAGATGTATAAGTATATGTTCATCTGATTGAATAATTTGATGAGAATGTGATCAATGGATCAAACTTCATAAGGATCATGGTGAGTGGCAGTGAGAATGTGAGAAAGTCCTTAGGAAGAGAACGTTGAGTGATCTTGCGAGGTAAGTGAGTGTGTGCAGCAATGTGCTGGAGATGGTAGTGTGGGGCTCATGGAATGAGGATGGTATAGTGATATACACCACCATTTCAAACAGCGCATTCCACAATATCTTTCTTGCAATGTGTGGATTGCTGGCTAGACCAGAATTTATTACCCATCCCTAGCTGACATCGAGAAAGTGGTGGTGAGCTGCCTTCTTAAGGTGCTGCATTACAGGGACGTAGGGACATCCTCAGAGCTGTTAGGAGGAGAGTTCCAGAATTTTGATGCAGCCACAGTGAAAAAATGCAAATATAATTTCATGTCGGATGGTGTGTTCTTTATGGGGAAACTTGCACATAGTGGTGTTCCCATGTATTTATTACCTTTGACTTCCTAGGTGGTAGATGTCATAGATTTGAAAGGTGTTATTTAACGTATCTTGCTTATTACGGTGCATCTTGTAGATGTTTCAGCTGCTGACAGTGTGCAGCACCTAGTGGTTAGTTTGCCAATCAAATGGACCAATATGCCATAGAATGTGTCAAGTCTTGGGTGTTGTTGGTGCTGAACACATCCAGGCAAGTGGAGAATATTTCATGCATTGTAGATGGTGGACAATCTTTGGGGAGATAGGGAGTGAGTTATTGCTGCAGAATTCCTCACCTCTGCCCTACTCTTTAGTCACAGTATTTATATGGCTGGCCCAGTTTAGTTTCTGGTCAATGATAATCTCGAGGATGTTGATAGTGGAGCATTCAGTGATGGTAAAATAACTAAATATTGAGGAGTAATGATTAGATTCTTTCTTGGTGATGGTTATCATCTGGCACTTATGTGGCACAAATGTTACTTGCCACTCATTTGTTCAAGTCTGGATATTGCCCAGGTCTTGCTGCATATGGACATGGACCACTTCAGTATCTGAGGCATTAAAAATGGTGCTGAACATGATGCAATTATCAATAAACATACCCACTTCTGATCACATGATGAAGGGAAAGCTATTGGTAAAGGAACTGAAGATGGTTGGGCCTAAGTCGTACCATAAATTCATATCTGTATAGAAAGTGTCATTCTAGGAAGCCATAATCAATGGAAAGTGGTCGGTAGAAAGCCAGTTATCAAAACCTCAAACAAATCAGCTCACAATGACCTTACATCAAACTAATGTTGGTATAAATATTAATTAGTTTGATCAGATCAACAGAACACATATGAATGTCGTTGAACTGAATGCTTGGTAGCACTACAGAGTCCTGTTAGGAGAGAGACAATAGAATTATTTTATGAATTAATCTAAGGAGAATCTTACAAGTGAATAAAATGCAGTTATGCTTATTTTAAGACTTGTAATTGGATCAATACTAGAATACAGAATTATATTATGCATTAAATTGTTTGTGTACTAGATGAAATGTGTTCTAAAATAAAACTTATGTAAAGTCTAAATATTTTCATATTAATTTATATGGTGTATCAAATCATTTTTAAGCTGATTTAAGCAGCAATTATTCTCCTTTGACAATGCCATTTTCACTTTACACGGAATCTTGAATCTTGGGAGTGTTCTGTCATATATCTTCAGTCAGTATTGCAACAAATGGCCATACACTTCACTCTACCATTGTCATCTGTACACATCTTGGTTATGGTTAACTACTTCACAGTGTGGCTTATATACCAACATTCATCACTTACGAAATTACACGAACACTTTCCAGTTAGCAAAGTCATAAATGAGAGGTATTTCCACAGTACTGAAAAACTGTGAGCAAATGGATTCTCAATCTTCAAGTGATTGTTACCAAATGTTAGTCTAAATGTCTTCAAGACATACCATCAAGCAAGCTGGAATCATGCTGAGAATATGTTCATTTCAATTTGGAAGTTCATAGTTTTTAATTACAAGAGCTCCATCAGCAGTCTGCTGAGCCTTGGGGTAAGATTCCTGCCCAGTGAAAATACATCAGTCAAGCTGGAAATATATACAACAAAGATGTTAAGTTTATAACAACTCAATCAACAATTATTTCAGGTCTGACGAACTAGAAGCCTAATCAGTGGTTATTAATTAAAAGTGTATTACCATAATAAACTATTCCTTTGTATTGTAGCTGTGGTAATTATAGTAAACATAATCCACTCTTTGTGTGATTGCATTGAGTTGTGCATCACTGCAGGTTGCAGTTTTACTTTAAAAAGATTTCATATGTGAATGTTAGTTAACATATAATCAACCAAATCTGTAAACTACGGATCTTGAGAAGCCAGATGTCACAAAAACTAAAGGTGCACAATTTAGTAATATAGAACTGCTGTACCCCTGATCTATTTGAAGTGATGATTCAACTCAAAGCCATCACTGTTATCAGTGCAGTGCTGGGATACATCAGGGAAATTTTCACTGAAGTAGACAATATTAGCAAAATTTGAAAGACATGCAGGTTTGTAGACAGAGAGAGATGTTATTCAGCAGGATAATCCATATTTTCCATACCATGCCCAGGGGTACACAGATGTGAGTGCAACAATGCAGTCAGGACAGAAAATGTAAATTGTGTGCCATAGCAAAACAAACATTTCCAACAATATACTTTTAACTAGATTCCTATTAATATTCCAGATGTGTATGTGATTACCTAGGTGTAACATCACATGACTGCAGTCCTTACTGTCTCTTAATCATTAAAAACCAATACTGCAAAGTCTCTTCTCAGGATGTCCACCTTGAAGCCTGCTCCTCTGATGCTGCCTGACCTGCTGTGTTTGTCCAGCTCCACATTTATTGACTGCTGTACATTCAGAGTCTGTTTATAAATAATAATTAACATGGTTCAGGAATGTTAGGTTTTCCATTTGCTTTGATCTGTATTGGCTGCAATTTGTGAAAAAAGAATTTCTTCAGTAATAGGACATGAACGATCATGTGCTGTAGGGGCAGTTTGATCTTTAGTGACATCTTGGTATGTTTTAATAGTCATATCCTGACCGGTCCACCCCTGACTCCACATGAAATGGAAGCTATTGATAGGAACTATAAGTCCTTACTAATGTTGTAGTTGCCTTCCTGGAGAGTGCAACTTTACATATAACCATGTTAATCTAATCAAATTTTCCCAATTACAATCGATATAAATACTGTAGTTAGGTTCTGCAGGATTTTTCTCATCAAAATAAAACATTGACATTTACATATGCACTTACATATTGTAAGTTGAAATACTGTGCTTTCCTAAGTTCTATATTTGTAAGTGATATCACCTTGAAAATAAACTTAGGACTCGTTTTGCTCATAACCTACTTATGCCATCGCGCCCACTTGTCGATTCTCCCACTTTACAATTCTCCCACTCACTGCTCATTGTGTTTACCAACCCTCCAGTCACTGACTCTCCTGTTCACTGATCCTCCTGTCCCCCAACACTTCAGCTTACCGACCATCTTACTGTCTGACAACTTGGCATTTGTCACTTGCCAATATTATTGCTCCAGATACTCCTGATGCTCATCTCTCACATTCTTTCTCGGGTGCCACATTATAGTGAGGTGATGGCATAGAGATAATGTTATCCAGAGGCCTGGGCTAGTGCTTGAGGGACACAGGTTCAAATCCTACCAAAGCAGTTGATAGAATTTAAATTCAATTCACAAATCTGGAACATATACTCAGTGATGGTGACCATTCATGGTTGTATGAATACATCTGTTTTAACAATGACCACTGGAAAGGCCTAATAAGCCATTCATTTCAAGGACAATCAGGGGTAGGCAACAAATTCTGGGACGGCCAGGAAAGCCATGCCCTGTGAAAGAATTCAGGAAAAAAACCTCCCTATCCCAAACCCTCACTGAGTGAGGGCTAGAGAAAGGATAGATGAAGAGGAACCAATTGAGTGAGAGGAGCTGAGCCTGGCAGAGTTAAGAAAGGAAATGCAAGTGACAGGTTTGGGCAAGTAAATAATCAACCAAAGGGGGACTGGGGAGTGAGAGAAGCTGCTCCAAAATGAAATTGATTGGATGATAGCCTTATGTCAACCTGGCACTTAAGTACATCCTTTCCATTTTCAGGTACTAACATTGCCAACATGTAATGTCTTCTGGTGACTTGTGATTGTCACCAACCCTCGTCCCTATTCTCAATCTAACGGCCTGTCTAATTATCTGGAGTAGGAGAAAGGCCATGAAAGAAACTTAACAAGAGAAGTCATTTGTCTTGCATGACGCAATATAGTTTAGTGCACAACAGCAATAGGTACAATTAACATTAACTGGTCAGGTATAATAACAACTATTGGAAGCCAACTATGTCACATTTGTCTTCGTCAGAACTTCATGCAAAACTAACCGTTTCTCCACCCAAAGTCTGTGTGACATTATCAGATTGGAAGAAGCACAATATAATTCAATATTAACTCTTTTAGAACCATTACCATGCACAACAAAAGCTTTAATATGAAAGCTGAATAACTTAAAACAGAAACTTTACCAAATATTGAACATAATATTGGTGTTCCTTTTCTGGTTTGCTATAAATATCCTTATAAATCCTTTTGAAACTGGTTGTTAAAACAAAATATATGAATTTTTATCAATGTCATTTTTACTTTACACTGAATCTCAAATATTTTGTATGTTCTACCTCATATGCCATTTGTCAGCATTAATCATCATAGAATCCCTCCAGAGCTGAAAGAAGCCTTTCAGCCCATCAAGTCCACAACAACCCGCTGTACAGCATCCCATCCAGA
>NC_063333.1:34074330-34084478 GCF_021869965.1 Rhincodon typus | reverse complement strand
TCTACAGGAATAGTGCCAGAAGACTGGAGGATAGCAAATGTTGTCCCCTTGTTCAAGAAGGGGAGTAGAGACAACCCTGGTAATTATAGACCAGTGAGCCTTACTTCGGTTGTGGGTAAAGTGTTGGAAAGGATTATAAGAGATAGGATTTATAATCATCTAGAAAGGAATAATTTGATTAGAGATAGTCAACACGGTTTTGTGAAGGGTAGGTCATGCCTCACGAACCTTATTGAGTTCTTTGAGAAGGTGACCAAACAGGTGGATGAGGATAAAGCGGTTGATGTGGTGTATTTGGATTTCAGTAAAGCATTTGATAAGGTTCCCCACGGTAGGCTATTGCAGAAAATACGGAGGCATGGGATTGAGGGTGATTTAGCGGTTTGGATCAGAAATTGGCTAACTGTAAGAAGACAGAGGGTGGTGGTTGATGGGAAATGCTCATCCTGGAGTTCAGTTACTAGTGGTGTACCACAAGGATCTGTTTTGGGGCCACTGCTGTTTGTCATTTTTATAAATGACTGGATGAGGGCGTCGAAGGATGGGTTAGTAAATTTGCGGATGACACCAAAGTCGGTGGAGTTGTGGATAGTGCGGAAGGATGTTGCAGGTTACAGAGGGACATGGATAAGCTGCAGAGCTGGGCTGAGAGGTGGCAAATGGAGTTTAATGTGGAAAAGTGTGAGGTGATTCACTTTGGAAGGAGTAACAGGAATACAGAGTACTGGGCTAATTGTAAGATTCTTGGTAGTGAGAGATCTCGGTGTCCATGTGCATAGATCACTGAAAGTTGCCACCCAGGTTGATAGGGTTGTTAAGGAGGCGTACGGTGTGTTAGGTTTTATTGGTAGAGGGATTGAGTTTCGGAGTCATGAGGTCATGTTGCAGCTGTACATAACTCTGGTGCGGCCGCACTTGGAGTATTGCGTACAGTTCTGGTTGCCGCATTATCGGAAGGATGTGGAAGCATTGGAAAGGGTGCAGAGGAGATTTACCAGGATGTTGCCTGGTATGGAGGGAAGGTCTTATGAGGAAAGGCTGAGGGGCTTGAGGCTGTTTTCGTTAGAGAGAAGAAGGTTAAGAGGTGACTTAATAGAGACATACAAGATGATCAGAGGATTAGATAGGATGGACAGTGAGAGCCTTTTTCCTCGGATGGTGATGGCTAGCACGAGGGGACATAGCTTTAAATTGAGGGGTGATAGATATAGGACAGATGTCAGAGGTAGGTTCTTTACTCAGAGAGTAGTAAGGGCGTGGAATGCAACAGTAGTAGACTCGCCAACTTTAAGGGCATTTAAATGGTCATTGGATAAACATATGGATGATAATGGAATAGTGTAGGTTAGATGGGCTTCAGATTGGTTTCACAGGTCGGCGCAACATCGAGGGCTGTAGGGCCTGTACTGCGCTGTTATGTTCTATGTTCTATATTCTATGTTCTATGTATGTATACACCTTTTTATACCACTATTTGTGGGGCTAGGAGAAGCAGATCAGCTCCCATCAGCCTTTTCATCAAACCAAATATCCAAGCAGAGGGCATTTCTGCTCATCTAGCACTATCCAGACATAGTGGGAAAATTGCCTACAGCAGTTTTTCTTTCCACTTCCATACAATTATCTGTGGAGACCCTAACAGAATTATCTTTAGCTCCTTCCTACAGTTGCATGCTGGCTTTTGGCAACATCATTGCAAACATACTACCAGGTTCCACATGTAAATGGTGCCCAGTTCTACTTCACTACCATTTCTCTCAAACACTTTGATGAAAAGTCATGATCAAGAGAGGTTAACTCTGTTTTCTCTCGATGATGCTGCTTGACCTCATTATTTCCAGCATTTTTTGTTTTTACCTTTCAACAATTCCACTACCTCTATTGGTGTCCAGTCAATGTGGCAAATGTTTGTTTGAAGCTGAACTAGAACATTTGCAACCTTGGTGCTTCACTTAATTCCAGTTTAAACTTCCAACTACATATCAGAGCAAATCAACAAAATCACCTATTATAAACTCCAATACATCACATGGCTCCATTTCTGCCACAGCTCATTTGCTGTTGAAACATTCCTCCATGCTCTTGTCATTTGTCGACTTGACAACTTTAATACACTCTCAAATAGTACCCACATCTTCCAACTTGGAGAAACCTGAGTTTATCCAAACCTCTGCTGCTCATATCCTAAATCACAATGCATGCTGGTCACCCATCATCTCCGTGCTCTCTGCCTTCTTGATTCCCAGTTTAGGAACACCTCAACTTTAAAATTCTTCCTAGTTTCAGATACCTTCATGTTTTATCCCTTCCCAAGACTATAAACATTTTCAGTCCTGAAGCTTACTGAGTTCTCTGCAGCCCTCCAATTCTGGCCCTGCACATTCCTGATATTAATCACTGTACTACTGGCAACCATGCCTGTGGCTGTGTAGGCTCAAAACTTTACAATTCTCTCACCAAACCTCTCTGCATTTTGACCTTTCTCTTTTTATTTAATTAACATTTTTTTAAAAAACCTATCTCTTTGATCAATCATTTGATCATGTCTCCTGTGTCTTGACATCAAATTTGTTTTGATGAATGTCCTGTGATGTGCACTTCCCAAGGCACTATGTTAGAAATGCTATTTAAATGCAAGTTTTTGTTACTGATTGCCGTCAACACTGCATTTTATTTCTGTCTTTCCTGTTTATCAGCTGGCCATGCTGTTAATCTGCATGGCTCCTGGACAGGAAACTGAGGAATAAAAATAATTGAGGACCTGCCATTACATGTGGCAACACCTCTGCTTTCCTGAGATTTCCAGGTTTCTCGCATCATCTTGCTCCCCTGTTGTCTCCCTATAAATATTTGAGTCATAATGACAGAGAATGGCCGGTAGAGAGATAAACAAGAAAAATTAGAGAAGTGGGATTAAAAGCAGAGACGTGAAAATTGAAATTTGTTTTCATTTTTTCCATAATAACACAGAACCGTAATACAAATAAAAAGTAGAGAAGGTACATACGACATATTTTCAGCATCAACAGCGCATTCTCCCACTGCTTTGGTGACATTTACAAGAAGAGCATTATTAGTTCCAGTTAAAAGATTGACCAATGGATCGATTCCACCAGACCTCCTGATAGCACCTCGAATAACTGGGTCTCTTGCCAGTTGCCCCAACGCTCCTACGACATTAATAAGGACTTCCTCAGGTTGACCAACAAGTAGACTAATCAGAGTTTCTGCAACATTCAAGTGTTTGAACCTTTAAGGAAAAATAAATTAAAAATTACATATTAGAATATTTTAAAAACCTACAAATGTACAGCAATGTTGTCTGAAATACTTATAGTTACATACTTATAATCTATTTCCATAATCTAGGAATGATAATGGTGTGTTGCCACTTTCAAAAATAACAAGAGGCATACTTCATGCTTAACCATTACTATGACCATATATAGAATGATTACCAGTTTAGATTCTCATTTAGATCTACTTGCATTCAAAATCATTGAAATAATCATTGCCCTTCAAGAGATGACTCATTGTAAAAAGCTCAAAAACTGGCATAAAACATACTATACAGAAGTATGTATTATTAAATGGACAATTTTACAGTCAGTGATCCTGAGACAAAAAGTACATTGATTTGTAAACTTAAATTTTTTTTGGTCCCTCCAATCCCTTAGATTTGGTTCTGCCTATTTAGCAATTTGTTTTTTAAGCTAATGTTTCAATTACCAGTCTAGATCTTGAGATCAGCCATGGCCGTATCAAATGGCGGAACAGGCTCAAAAGGCTGAATTGCATATTCATGCTCCTAGTTCTTATGTTCTTATGTCTTATGTTATACTTTGTTAACTTGATAATGTTTTACGAATAGCTTTCCCAAGATGACAGTGATATTTTACAATAAGGATCTCCAGACCAGCATAAATCTGTTTCAGTTTTTCTTCAACATGAAAAGCTGAACTTTAAAATTAAAATAGTTTTTTTTCACTTGTATTGAATAAATAGACTAAATAAACAGTCATTCTTTCAATAATTACCCCCCATTTTGTATCTGTGTTTCTATTACTGATAGCTGAGATACCCTACTCCTTTACTTTTTCCTTAAAGACTGCAGCAGTAATTTCTGGACAGCCTTTCCCAATCTTCTGCCGCAGTATAGAAATTGAAAATAGGAATAAGAAGAGCCCATTCAGCCCATTGAGCCCACTCTCATTCAATATGATCACAACTGACTCTCAAAACACCCATGCTTTCCCCATACTCCTTGACACCCTTAGCCTTTAGAAATCTATTCTTTTTCCATTGCTTTGGCAGAACCTCTAGAAATTAGCTGACTACAGAAGTGATATGCCCTCATTATATAAAGTTTACCTGCAGGGGTGGAGAAAAGTTTGGGTCTACTAATTTGGCTGGTGAGTTTTTAACGATGCTACTTCTTGTATTCTAACACTGTAATAGACTGCTTTCCATCAGGATTCTACAAAAAGATAAACTATGGTATTTTTGATTCCCATCCATCCCAAACAATCAAAGTAGATAACATAGGAACAGGAATAGCCAATTCAGCTCCTTGAGCCTTTTTTGCCATTCAATGAAATCATGGCTGATTTGTGATCTAACTCCATATACCTGCCTTTGGCCCATATTTCTAATACCGTTGCTGAACAAAATTTTGTTTATCTCAGACTTAAAATTAACTAATGCTGCAGTACTTTAATAATTAGTTCTAGAATGCTGCTAGTAGCTACTTTGATCATTGAGTCAGCAATGACATTTAAAATACGCTACCAATGAAGGATCCACATATCCACTTAAATTTAACAAGATAATCCTTGTAGTTTCTAATCCATGCTTTTAAAGATCTGTGTAAAACCCTAATACAACATGAGAAATATGCCGTATCTGACTATTGTAATTTGCTTCAAATTAAAATCTTATTGCACTAAATATTGCTGATACAGTTTGTCCAAATTAGACAATTATTGCATATAGGCACATTGTGCAGAGATATATGTACAAAGCCTACTTGGACAAAAATTCATCTGTACACTTTGGATATAAGGGTCATCATTTGCCAGTTCTTATTCCTGTTGAGGAAGGCAGCATGCAAACTTTGTGCTGTTTCCTAGACTGCACGATTTCAGCATGCAGCCTATTGCGATGCTAAACAAGAGGCCTAACAATATGTGGGGTTAGTGTATATTCCAGCTCTTAAAACACAGTGTGCACTCTTAACTAGAACAAAATTATGCTGCTACTTGACTCTGCTGCAATCAGAGAGAAGTGTAATTAAGCACCAGGGCAGAGAGAGGGCCCCATGGTCTACAGAAGTGCTAGACAAGAGGGGATGCATTAAAAAAAAATGAGAAGAAATAGTACAAGGAGGAGACCATATGGTTCCCCAAGCCTGATTTGCCATTCAGTACAATCATAGCCGATCTTCAGCTTCAACTCCACTTCTCCATTTTCTCATATCATTTAATTCCCTGAGAGACCAAAATCTGTCCTTTTCAGCTATTAGTATATTACCTAGAGATACAGAATTCAAAGGTCCTACTTTTCTTTGAGTGAACAAGTTTTTCCTCAGCTCAGTCCTATATGATCATCTCCTCATTCTGAGACTTTGCCCCTTTGTTCTATATCCCAGGAACCTATCTAGTAAACCTTTATTGTACTACCTTCAATGCAAGTGTACCCTTCCTTAAATATGGAGATCAAAATTAAATCAAAGTATTTCACATGTAGTCACACCAAAACCTTGCACTATTGCAGCAACATCCCTGTGTTCCTGTATTTCAATTGCCTTCCAATACAGCCCAACATTACGTTTGCTGTCCTAATTGCTTGCTGAAACTTAACACTAACATTGTGTTGTTTGCATGAGTGCATTCGAGTCCCTCTGAACATCAACATTTACAAATCTTATGCTTTAAAAATCAGCTTTTTTAATGTTGCAGCCAAAGTGAATTAGCTTCTAATTCCTCACATTACAATCCATTCTGCCACTTTGTTGCTTATTCAATTACCTCGATGTAAGCCTTTGCAAATTCTTAATGCCCTTAGAACTTGCATTTCTGATAAAATCCCTACAGTGTGGAAACATGCCCTTTTGGCCCAACAAGTCCACTCCGACCCTGGGAACAGTATTCCACCCAGATCAATCCCCCCACCCCTTTCCCTGTAACCCACCTAATCTACACATCCCTGAACACTATGGGCAATTTAGCATGGCCAATCCACTTAACTTGCACATCTTTGGACTGTGGAGGAGGAAACAGGAGCACCTGGCAGAAACCCATGCAGACACAGGGATAATGTGCAACCTCCACACAGGCAGTCACTCGAGGCAGGAATCAAACCCAGGTCCCTTGCGCTGTGAGACAACCATGCTAATCACTGAGCCACTTATATCATCATCAAATTTCAATACATTACTCTCTCTTTATCTAGTCCATTATTTTAGACTATAAACATCTAAAGCCCCATTTTTGTGTCACTCTAGAAGTCACAGGCTGCTAACTTGAAAAAACCGAATTTATATCTACACTTTGCATTCTTTGTGTTAAATAATCCTCTATCAGTGCAAATATGTTACCTCAACTTCAAGAGCATTTATTCATGCATTGACCTTTTGCATGGAAATCCATGTACACTGCATCCTTTTGGTTCCCTTTACGTATGCCATCATCTACTTCTTCAAATAACGCTTAATAAAGTTGTCAAATAAGATTTCCCTTTCCTAGACACCACGTTGACTCAGTCAGATCAGACTATACTTTTCTAAGTGCACTGATAAGATTTTCTTAATAATAGATTCCAGCACTTTCCTGATTAATGAGGGTCAGGTTAGCCAGCCGATAGTTCATTCTCCTCTCCCTTCTTCCTTTCTCGAATAGCCAGCATTACCTCTGCAGCCATTTTTTTCAAACCTCAACAAATAATAACAATCTTGTCCTAGGTTGAGAAGTGGCCTTATAAAAGTTTATAAAATCATGAAATAAGGTGATAGATAAGGTGACAAGCAAAGGGCTTTTCCCTACGGTAGGGGAGTTCAAAACTAGACGGCATAATTTTAAGATTTTGAGGAAGATACAAAAGGCACCTGAGGGACAATATTTTCACACAGAGGTAGTGTGTTTGTGGAATGAATTGCCAGAGGAAGTGGTAGATGCAAGTACACTTAAAAGACATTTGGACAAGCACATAAATAAAAAAGGTTTAAAGGGATATTGGCTGAATTTGGACAAATCATAGGAACACAGAATCCCTACAGTGTGGAACTAGGCCATTTGGCCCATTGAGTCTACACCAACCCTCCAAAGAGCATCCCTCTCGGACCTAACCCCCTACCCTATCCCTGTTAGCCTGCATTTACCACAACTAACATACCTAGCCTGCACATTCCTGGACACTATGGGCAATTTAGGATGGCCAATCCACCTAAACTGCATATCTTTGGACTAGTTTAGTTTTGGAAACCTGGTTGGCATGGACGAGTTGGATCAAAGGGTCTGTTTCCGTGCTGTATAACTCTAAGATTGGTTGGATTTTAGCCTCTTATTCTTGTCTGATATTTTTTCATTAATTTCCTCACACTATTTGGCTCCTTTTACCCTGCATTTCTGGTTCATAACTTGTCTCTTTTACTGTGAAGACAGCTACAAAATATTTATCAATGACTCTACTATCAATGACTGTACTTCATTTGCTACAATAATTCTTCCTGTCTCTGTTTCTAAGGGATCAATGTTTACATCAATTACTCTGTTAGTTTACTCTCATATTCTGTTTCATCCCTTTTTATCTATTTCTTGGTGGCCCTTTGTTCCTTTCTAAAACAATGTTAATTTTCAGATTTGGTATTATTCTTTCCAACATAATACACCTTTACTTTTATTCATTACTACCGTTATAATCACAAATGATGACACCACTCGACAAGTCACAACCCAAAATGAAATGTGCCTTGATAGATCGTATGGTTTTAAAAAAAATTAATTATTTGGTCATCGGTTACTGAAACATAAGCATACAAGGCTGCAGGTTTTCTTTAACAACAGAGTAGAAGTTTATTACACAAAAACAGCCACCTAAATATACAACACACTGAGAGGGATCTCAAAACCAAGTCTCAATCTGTTTCCTGACATTATCCATTACAAAGACTCAAATCTGGAAAAAAATTACCCCTCTGTATCTAATCTTTAAATCTTACTTAACAGATTCTCCCTAGTTTCTATCCTCTGAAATGTTGAGTCTTTTCTTCCATGAATACTTACAAAATTGAGAGCACCGGCTTCCTCAGAGTTATAGAATTGTAGATTTGTACAGCACAGAAACAGACCCTTCAGTCCAAATTGTCCATGCTGACCAGATATCTTAAATTAATCTAGTCCCTAGATTGGCCTAAATTCCTCTAAGCCCTTCCTACTCATATGCCCATCCAGATGCCTATTAAATGTTGTGATTGTACCAGCTTCCACCATTTTCTCTGGCAGCTCATTTCAAACACATGCCATCTCTATATGTCAATCTTTCCTCTCTCACGCTAAACTTTTATCCTTTGGTTTTGGACTCCCATGCCCTGAGGAAAAGATCTTGGCTATTCATCCTATCCAGACCCCTCATGATTTTATTAACCTCTATAAGGTCTCCCCTCAACCTCCGATGCTCCAGGGAAAATAGCCACAGACTATTCAGTCTCTCCCTACAGCTCAAGCTCTCCAACCTGGCAACACCCTTGTAAAGCTTTTCTGAACCCTTTTAAGTTTCAACATATCTTTCCTATCTTTAAAAGCCTGTTGTGCACTGATAAACGCTGTAGGTCCAGAGCTGCCCTGTATGGTTTCTGACATTTTCCCAGACATCGCAGACAAGGGAAATCAGGGCCCCACTTTGTGGACAGAGACTTGAAGGTCCTGCTGCTTGGGGTGATGCAGAGGCAGGACTTTCTCTTTCTCTGGGTCCAGGAGTGGATACCACTAAACTAGACCATGCCAGTCTGGTCCAAGTTGCCAGCCAGAATAAAGTAGTTTAAGCCATCTGAAGGAATGTACTGCACTGTAGGAAGATGGTCAATGGTGTTTCCCACTCTACCAGTGTTAGTTTCACCATCTTCTCTCTAATATCTCACACTCACTTTGTCTTTACTACTCTATGCATTTCCCACCAATGTTCATGCTCTGCCACTGTTACCAATGCCTGTAGCATTTTCCCTACCCACTGTCATCCATCCCAAGCCCGACATCACTAACTCTGCATGTCTTCAGCAATGCCTAACCACTCGTCTGGACACCTCCCCACCTGCACCAAAAGTAACACCTGCAACACCAACTTTCATCTCCCTAATATCTGCCTGTCTCATTCCAGGAGGTATACAATCCTCAATGGAGCAGAAAGACTCCAGACAGGCTGTTGACGTGTAGCGCCTCACCTTTCCTGACTGACTGCTTTGAGTGGCTGATTGACTGGTTCCAAGCCTCCGGACTGATATCAGTAGCTAACTTTGATGTACTATGCCAGGAACCCCTGAGCAAAGGCTATCCCCCTAGACTTAACTGATGCCTGCTGACAACCTTGACAAAATTCCTGACTTTGTCTGCATTAAAGGCAAGACAGAACAAAAGTATAGCCTGATAGCTCTGACTGAGAGGGCAAAGCACAAACAAGCAATGCAAGGCAGGGATACTGCGAGCATCCAGGTGGGTCCAAAGTGAGCGTATGGTATGAAAGCAAGTGAACAGCCTGGAGATGCAACCTATCCAATCTATTAACAGCAGGCATGGCCCTGAGCAAAGTGAGTGCATCAGAGATGCACTTTGAGGGTTCTTGGAGGCTGATGCGTGTCAGATTCTAATGACTGTAGACATGGGTGCGTGTGGCCAGTGCCCATTGATCATGCCTGAGATGTTGGTGTCTGGTACATAGAGGTTCTCTGGAGAAAGCAGTGAACTAAATTTATAACTCACCATATGTTTCAGAGGTAGCAGGAACTGCAGATGCTGGAGAATCTGAGATAACAAGGTGCAGAGCTGGATGAACACAGCAGGCCAAGCAGCATCAGAGGAGCAGGAAGGCTGACGTTTCGGGCCTAGACCCTTCTTCAGAAATGGGGGAGGGGAAGGGGGTTCTGAAATAAATAGGGAGAG
>NC_063333.1:34060066-34073830 GCF_021869965.1 Rhincodon typus | reverse complement strand
ATGCGGTTTACATATCAGAGAATTGTTGGTGGAAAGAGGTAAAGAGTTGTACAGTTTTGAGGTAGTGAGAAGGAAAAATTAGAGTAAGGTACAAATGAATTACTGTTTTTAGTCAAACTCATTTTAACACAGTAAAAAAGGAGGAATATCATGTAGCATGTACATTTACTGAGAAGAAGGGAGCATTCCTCTTTGAAAGTCCCATGAGACAATTTATTGGCAAACCTGCTCAGTTTTCATGAGCTGTGGAAGTTATTTTCTTCTTTTCATATCTGATTGTTTGACAGCTGAATTCTTCTGATAGTATAAACAACAATACCTTTAATATGGTAAAACATCCAAAAGTGAAATAGTGAGCTGATTCTTTTCTTGGCCACTGGAAATTAACTTGAGAGATTGTGGGGTGGGAAATGGCATACATATTAACAAGTCAGAATTCAATAAGACATATATTAAAAGGCATTGAGATAGCTATATATGGGTTTGGAGGGATATGGGCCAAATGTTGGCAAATGGGATTAGATTAATTTAGAATATCTGGTTGGCATGGATGAGTTGGACAGAAGGATCTGTTTTCATGCTGTACATCTCTATGACTCTATAGGAGCAGAAACCGGCCTTTCATCCCATCGAGTCTACTCCACCAATCAATGAGATCATGGCCAATCTGATAATCCTCAACTCCACTTTCCTGTCTTTCCCACCGTAACCCTGGATTCCCTGACTGATTAAAAACCTATCTGCATGATACCATCCCTTCCAACTTTCCTGTGGCTTCTGCAAAAGCCCCTTTGGATCCGTGGTTAAGCAATTAAGTAGTTGCTGAAATTGTTAAGAATTTAACTGTGATTACTGTATTTCTCAGCCACAGAACCTGATTTGATTTGATTTATTGTTGTCACATGTATGTAAGTACAGTGAAAATTTTTGTTTTGCGAGCAGTGCAGGCAGATCATAGTGTGCTTAGACAGAGTGAGGCATATAATCCTTTAGAAACTCTCTCAAGGTGAGTGCACAGCAAGCAGAGCTTCTAAAGTGAAGCTAACAGGTTGGGCTTTCATTGGTTAGACTGAAAAGCTGCAGCCACGGCCGTTGAGAAGCTGCTGTTCAAAGCATCTTCTCTACCAGAGAATGTGTTCACTGCTTGGCAGATCATATCAACTCCTTGGAAAGCACTTCATTTTACTCACCTTCAGCTGCATTTCTTTGCTGCCAACCCCCTCCACCACAGTATGGCAGCAGATAATGCTGCAGCCTTATCCATTTCTGATGACGGTTAAGAACAAAGGCCACAGCATTGCCAACTGCTCCGGCAGCATGAAAGTTGATGGTAGTTGTACCATCATCAGTCACAAACCCCTCCACAGGACAAAGTGGATGAACACAGGTAACTGTCTGGAAGGAAGTGAGACCTTTTCCTTTACACAGAGGATTACGTCTCTCAGCATGTGTAAGCACAAAAATCTCATGAGTCTCAAACACTCAGAGGAAGTCCCTGTTGACATCTGCTCTGTCCTGGAACAAGACTCAAGAATTGTCCCACTGTGTTGAGCAGGGACTAAGAATAAAATTTTAATCAACATTCTTCAATTAATACATTAAAAATCCTTCCCTTTTAAATAAAAACACTCAATCATTAATAAATTTTATTGGCATGAGAATAATACGCATAGTTAAATAAAAATCAAGAATTCAAACATAAGAAATAATGAACATCTACAGCTTCTTCTGATTGGCTGCTTTCTCAGTAAGTATGCCAAGAGTGTATAACAGATAATTATAAGAGAGACATTTTGAAGATCTGAGAGATTGATTGTGACATAAAGTCACTTGTTAAAAACAATTTAATTGAGTACTAAATGTATATCTCTACATAAATTATACTTAAATCTGGATGAAGCCCAAATATCCAATTGCAACACTCTGGAGAGGGACAACGCAACACTGAACTTGCCTTTTAAAATGACAGGTTATAAACAAGGCAAGGAATTCCACAACTGACATTCTGAGAATTAGTGGCTTGGAATAGGAAACAGCATAAAAATGTGATTTAAGGAATATAAGGAATCTGAGAAATAATTTATAATAGAGATTTGAAGTAATTTGCAGTTTTGAGAGCTTTTTAAGATTGTAATATTATAGCTTGAATTTAAGTTCATGTTCAAATGTATTCAAGTATTTAAACTTCATTAAAGGATATGCTTATGGATCTGGATTTTAGCAAGCTGGAAGAAAGGTTAATGGAAAACTTTCACATGGTATTAATTCCTCTGATCTGAAAGAGCAAATGCTTACCCCATGACCCAATTGTTGCAGGATATTGAAATTGAAGGCAAAGAATTAATTCCAAAATATTTCAACATGAAAACTTAATAAAGTGAGTGCTCTGAGGCTATTATTTTTCAAAAGTTGCAAAGATGAGAGACCGGTTCTTAAGTTACTTTTCCAGAATGGCTGGATTTTGTTTTAAACTGTGCTTATCACTGTGTATATTAGTGCAAATCTGAAGGGCAAATCCTCCAGTTTTTGGTCCTTTGTAGACTGCACATGATACTGAAGATGTGTATCGGGCCTTTGTGGAAGTCCTGTCATCCAGACCTACAAGGGAATGACCCAGGAAGATTGAAATTCAAATCAACAATTTCTCTGCTCCATGTGAACCCACTGCAATGTCTCCAATTCTGACTTAGAAAGTTCCCCAATACATACCTGGATAACTACGCAGGAAGTGTTAATAGATTAAAGCCTAGTCCAACACTTGTGTAACACTATAACTAACACCACAATCATCTCTCTGACTCTCCATGAATACCTTACAACTACCCAACTACCCTAGTGATTCTACTCCCTAGCCTTGCCTGACAAACCCACAACATGGCCATTCCCCAGCCTGACTACACCTTTGACCCGATTACCTCCCCAACCTGATTACCCACTGTGGTCAGGTGGTGAGCAGCAGGAATGGCTACAAGACTGGTTAAGAGCTGCAATAAAGCATGCTGGGAACTTTGGTCAAGCTAGTTTAAACTTTGACCTTATTCTGTAAGCTGTGACCTGGAGTTTCCTGTGTGACCAAATAAGGTGGGGAATGTCATAGTGGTCTGCTAGGCATCCCTATATGGAGTATGGTATGTGGCCCTTAATGACCTGGTATAAACATTTTCTGAAGAAGGGTCTAGGCCCGAAATGTCAGCCTTCCTGCTCCTCTGATGCTGCTTGGTCTGCTGTGTTCATCCAGCTCTACACCTTGTATATCTCATAAACATTTGGAAGTTGTTTATCAGTAAACTCCATTGGCTGGGATCAAACATCATGATCAGGTTGGGTTAATTCATTGGCTGGATGCCAGAAAAGTTTCTGGAAGAATAAGCACACTTTGGGATAAAAGTTACCAGAACAAGGGATTTTGCAGGAGTAGCCACTTGAGGCCCACATTTAAGAAGTAGGTGCCCTGAAGTTATCTTCAGAGAAGACAAAGATCTACACTGAGAGCGAAAGTTAGCCACTTCACTCAAATTTGTTTCAAGCTAAACTTATAGTGTTAAAATTAGAGTTAAATGTGAATTAAGTTAAATCCAAGGTAAAGTGAAGTTAAATGAAATGACTTAAAGTTGAAATTGTTAGATGAAGTAAGAAGTAAGAATTAAATATTGCAACAAATATATGTTTTATATTAAAACTTAAAGAGTTAAATAAAGAAGGGTTTGTTTAATTAAATCCGAATTCACGCCCTGTCTTTTGTCTGTCACATAAGGGAGGAACACCTGGGAGACCACCTCACCCACTTCGACAGTGAACACCCCTGTTCCTGCTCTTACAGACAATTGAAAATTCTGATCTGAGAGTCAGAGGGCATATTCTTGGACCTGTGACTGGAAAAGACTGAATGTTAAGTGGATTAAGGCCATGAATAAAGGAGAAGAATTTGACAACAGTTCAATTCAGCACAGAGCATTAGTCCAAATTTAGGTCAGATATAATTGTAGAGTGGCAGAAGATACCTGACTAATTTACATTTCTGATGTATCACATTTGAGAAATCAAAATTAAGGATGAGGAAGGCTTAGATAAAAGCTGAAGCAATAAGGATGTAGAGGAAGGAGGCTAAATAGTAGAATGGAAGAGAATGGAGTATCATTTGTGGTATTGAGAAGTATGCTAAATGCAGACTTGACCCTGCTTCCTGCCAGCTATTGCTCATTCTGGGTAATGTGCTATAGGGAGTTATTGAATGGAGGTTGTGTATATTTCCATCGCAAAAGAAGGTAGGGTAGAAAGATGAGATAACAAGGTGTAGAGCTGGATGAACACAGCAGGCCAAGCAGCATCAGAGGAGCAGGAAGGCTGTTTTAGAGATAGTAGGAACTGCAGATGCTGGAGATTACCAGGAGCTCCACTTCTCTTCCATTCATCAGTTTGGCATTAGACACATACCGGCCTCACCACATCATCATTGCAATTTCAACACACTTAGAATACATTTCTGATTTCAATGCTATGCATTGATCTGACAGATCAGAGCAGGATACACCTCAGGACTCTTCGCTTGTTCTGTTTGTGCTCACAGCATACTTGGATACTCACAGCATTCCTGCCTTGCCTTGCTGCATTCTGCTGTCTCATTTAGAACTTAAAGTCTCTCAGTGCTTTTGTCTTGCTGATTAGCTTGGACACAAAGCCAAGCAGCATTTTTATAAAGTTCCTGATCGCCAAAATCCCACGGTACACAGAACCATCAGCCCAAAAGATGTAGGAACAGAAGTAGAGTCTATCAAGTCTACTCTGCAAATCTCCAAATAAGATCATGGCTGATTTGGTAAACCTTAACTCCACTTTCTTTCCTTTTCAAAATAACCCCTGACTCCCTTACTGCTTAAACAAAAATGTCCTCTCCTGCTTGGGACTGAACAAGTCATCTGCACGTCACTGGTTTGAGCCCTTTTGCCCATCAAGGACTGTGGGCAGTTCACAATGGTAAGGTGCTTAAGGAGAGTTGGAGTGTTGTCAGGTTGAATGTTCATAGAAAGTACCCAAGAAACCTAGATAAGGCGGAAGACAGAAGAGAATCAAAGTGAATTCGTGAGAGTTGTGGCATAATTTGATTTGATCCCAGGAGAAGTGAATGCACACCAAGATGCCATAACAGATGGGGGAACACATGGGCAGAAATAATAACAGAACAGGCAGTATCCTGTTGATATGTTTGAGTTTAAAGTATAGGTGTCTGTGAAATAATGTTTTGAGTTAGTACTTGCTTTATTTAACTCAAATAGAGTAAAAATTTTCATTCCAAAATGTGAAACTTGGTCATTTAATGCTTACAGTTGATAACTGGCAATTCATTTTGAAAAAGAAAACTTAATGGTCTTGCTAGAGATCACAACATTGTGCCCTTTTCCTTCTGCCAAGATGCATCACCTCACACTTCTCTGTATTACATTCCATTTGCCAGTTGTCTGGACATTGTGCTGATCTATGTCCTGTTGCAGTTGATTACTGTCATATTCACTGTTTTAAGCACCACCAAGTTAGGTATCATCAGCAAATTTCAAAGTTTGATTGTGTACTGTTAGTTCTCGTTTGACACTATTTAACATTATTTCCTGTGAATACAGTTTTTTTAGGGTCTGTTTCTCTGATTTCCAAGTTAAAGTCATGCATTTGCAACATTGCACCATCCCATTTCAGAATCATATGATATTGGAACTTGATCAGATTGACATCATGAGAAATTGGAGTGAAAAAAAAAGCACAATCTTTTTGTTTATGAGACGAAGTGTGGAGGTGAGCCTGAGTGTGGATGTGGTAAGTTGGGTTTTCTCATGCAATTACATTCTTCTCAGCTGATTTTGTCAACATGCATTTTATGAGGCAGGCAGCCAGTATCTGCTGGACATAGGACCGTAGATCATAAGATATAGAAGCAGTGTTCAGCCATTCAGCCCATCGAGTTTGCTCCACCATTTGATCATGGCTGATATGCTTCTGAACCCCATTCTCCTGCCTTCTCCACTTAACATGTATTTGAACCTTTGCCTGAGCTGTGGAAGCATTCTTTCACTAACTAGGTGAGAGGTGCTGAGACACTTTAATCTTCCTCCAGGCTGCCTATCCCTCAAGGGATGAGAGTGGTGCCATTACACACTAACAGGCAATGTCATCTCCAGGCACTCCAGAGATGCCATGTAGCATCACCTGCTCTCTACCAGAAACTCAAACACCTTCAATAGGCCAGTCCAAGAAGATTTGTGCAGGACATTCCCAGCAGGCCAGGGCCCTGTTTCTCCAGTTGATGTCTGCCAACATCATCTATGACAAGTTAACCAAAGCAGCCTTCCTCAAGTTCAGCTGAGGATGTTTAGGTGTTACCAAAACAGAGAGCTAAGAAAAGACTGATAAAGAACATTCAAGTGTGGATGCATAAGTTGTAAGTTATAACATAACATTGGCCCAGTGGTATTATTGCTGGACTGTTATACCAGAGACCCAGAAATTGTTCTGGGGGCCTGGGTTTGAATCCCACCACAGCAGATGGTGGAATTTGAATTCAATAAACATCTGGAATTAAGAATGTAGTGGTGAATAGGTGATTGTCAGAAAAAACCCATCTGGTTCACTAATGTCCTTTAGGGAAGGAAACTGCCATCCTTACCTGGTCTGGCCTACATGTGACTCCGGTGACTGGGCAATTAGCAATGGGCAATAAATGCTGGCCTAGCCGGTGATGCCCTCTTTCCATGAATGAATAAAAAAGAAGTCACAATTAGTATATGGAAGTTCAAGTCATATGAGGACAACACCTATATAATTGTGCATAACTTCATACTGAGGCATTGACCAGAAAAATGAACAGGATGCTATCGATTCAAAGGCAATGAATTAACTTACAACTTATGCCCAAACAAACTAGCTTAACATTTTGAAGATGTAAACCAAGCATTCCAATGAGGAACACCTCTGAAGTATGAGCCAGTTATGGCACAATGTATCCACTTAGGTCAATGCTTGGTAATCCATCCTCAAATCTAGTTGGTTCACTCAGGCACGTCTGGCTTACTCCAGTACTGCCCCGGCTTCCTCAGCATCCTCATCAACACCATTGATGGGATCTAAACCTTTTTCTAAGAGCTTACCCCATTGAGGTACAAGGTTGTACAAGGTGCAGCAAACAATTGTAATGGAACTTGCAGCAGCAAGAGGCAAGTGAGGGTGCTGAGCAGGGGATCTCGAGCAGTTGTACCTGGATCTCCAGCAGCAGGTGGCAACCATGCAGTGAGGGCAGCTGGAGCAGTCAAATGGGCCCTCTCTGGGGGGAAAAAAAGTGTGTGTTTGGGGAAAGTAGGACCCATGAGAAGAAGGAGCCGACAGACAAAACATTCCTCAACCCATAGGCTTCATTCCATGAAAATATTATAAATATTTCTTCATCTTACATTAATTTCCGTTCATGTTTGTAACGTCCTGATGTCAGTGGGATAAAGAATCCTTGCTTCATAATTTTTGGGCTATCTGTGCATTCAAATCTCATGTTACAAAGTTGTTAATCAGAAGATCTTGCCCAGAAAGTACTGAAGTACACCCTCTGAATGGTGCAAAAAGCAGGAGCTCGTCTGCAAAAGACCAACTCTCTGTTGAATTACAGTCCTAATGGATGTTCACTGTAAGATGTGAAAAAGACATCCAGGGGTAAGCAAAGACATAAATAACATAAAGACAGAAAATAAGATATACCATATTGCAAAGGCCAGTGGCAGGCTGGAAGATTGGGAAACTTTTAAAAATCAAAGGGTTGCTACAAAAGTAATAAAAAGAACAAAGAAAAATATGAAATAAAATAAGCATAAAATATAAAAATAGATAGCTTCCAAAACAATATAAAAGGGAAGACATTAGCTACAGTGAATCTTGATCCCGGGAGGGTGAGATGGGAGAGTTAATTGTGGGAAGCACAGAAATGCAGAGACACTATGTTAGTATTTTACCTCAGCTTTCAAAGTGGAGGACACTACTACCATCCCAATAGTAAAAGGTACTGCAAAGGGTATAGAAAGGGAGGGCCTTAAAACAATCATTATCTTCAGGGCAAAAGTACTGAGCAAACTATTGGTTTGATGATAGACATCTTCCCACAGCCTGGTGGCCTACATCTTACGGTCTTAAGGAAGTGGCAGTAGAGACAGTGGGATCCATCGGTTGTAATATCCAAAAGTCCCTGGATGCCAGAAAGGTTCCAGTGGATTGGAAAAATGTTAATATTGGATCCTTATTCCAAAAGGGAGGGAGGCAGAATGTAGGAGCCTGTAGATCAGTTAGTTTAAAATCTGTGGTTGGGAAATGGATGACCCAATATTAAGGAAGTAATGACAGAATATCTAGAAAGTCAAAACATAATTGATTGGAGTCAGCATGGTTTTATGAAGCTTAAATCATGTTTGGTTAATTTGCTTGAAGTCTTCAAAGATGTAACAAATAAAGTGGATAATGGGAATGCTGTAGATGTACTATATCTGAACTTCCTGAAGGCATTTGATAAGGCGCTACATAGAAGGCTAATACAAAAGGTCAGATCACTTGGGGTAATTTAAAAGTTTGGATAGAGGATTGGAAAACTAACATAAAGCAGAGAGTCAGGAAAAGTAGGTCTTTTTCTGGTTGGCAAGATATAACTAATGGGGTCCCACAGGGTTCTGTCTTCAGGTCTCAGCTATTTACAATATATATCCGTGACTTGGAAGCAAGGGTAGAAAGTACCATAGCCAAACTTGCAGATGATACTAAAACAGGTGGAAAAGTAAGCTGCAATAAAGAATAAGAAATTTACAAATGAATATGGAAAGGTTAGATGAGTGGATCAAAATCTGGCAAATGAAGTTTTATATGAGCTCATCCATTTTGGTTGGAAGAACAGAAAAGCAACCTGTTACCAAACTACAGAGAAACGTCAGAGTGCTTCAGTGCAGAGGAATCAGGGTGTTCTTGTGAATGAATCTTTAAAAAAACTAATATACATGTAGTTCATAGCATCCCTACAGTGTGGAAGCAGACCATTCAGCCCATCAACTCCACATTGACCCTCTGAAGGGCATCCCACTCAGATCCAAGTCTATTACTATCCCTGGACAATTCCCCTATCCTGCAGATCTTTGGACTGCAGGAGGAAACCAAAGCAGCCAGAGGAAACCCATGTGGAGATGGGGAGAATGTGCAAACTCCACACAGACAGTTTCCCAAGCTGGAATCGAACCTGGGTCTCTGGTGCTGTGAGGCAGCAGTGCTAACCAATGAGCTACAGTGTTGCCCTGTAAGGAAGGCAAACAGACTGTTGGCATTTATTGCTAAAGGAATAGAGTATCAAAGTGTGGATTCGTTGCTGCAATTGTACAAGGCATTAGTGAGCCTGCACCATGAATATTCCTTACAATTTTGCTCCCCTAACTTGAGGACTGAAGTAGTTGCATTGGAGGCAGTTGAGAGGAGCTTCATTTGATTGATTCCAGAGATGAGGGGTTTGTCTTATGAAGAGACGTGAAGCAGTTTAGACCTATATTCTGTTAACATTTGAAGAAGGTATGCAAGATGCTAAAGGGGATTATGAAACTAGATGTAGAGAGGAAGTGTTCTCTTGTACGGCAATCTAGAATGAGAGCTCATAGTCTTTGGATCAGAGGTAGCAGACCTAGAACAGAGATGATGAGAAATTACTTCTCTCAAAGGGTTATGAATCTGTGGAATTCACAATCCCAGAGGACATTAAAAAAGCTATCACCTCCTTAAATTTACTCAATTAGTTACGGGTTGAAGGGCTATGGAGAGCAGGTAGGAAGTGGATTTGAGGCCAAGTTGAGATCAGCCATGATTGTATTAAATGGTGAAGTAGGCTCGAGGGGCCGAATTGCCTGCTCCTGTTCCCAGTTTTTATGTTCTTATGTATAGTGGATTAGGCCACTGTTCCAGGAAGACTGTCTTATCAAGTTTTTATTATAAAGAAAGTCTTCACAAAAGTAAGCAACATCCTGTCACTATTTTGAAATCCAACCCCTAAAACTGATATTTATAAATATAAATAACACACATTTCATCTCAATTATCCCGTTGTGTCCCCCACCCTAATTACGCAGCTCTTACTTTTCCTCGTTCCTCTTGTCACATCATTATTACTCTCCCCTCTGCATTAGTTTCCTTCCTTCATTTCCCAGGATATTTTCAGTGTGCCTGAACTACACACCCGTCAAATTTCATTCCCTACCATACCACACAGTTTACCTTTCCAAGAACCTTTCCTTTGTAGGTCCCTCTTTGCATTAGAGTCTCCTTTTAATCTCAGGCCTCTTTTCAATTGAGCTTGCTTGCCTTGTCTGTAGGTGTCAGCCAATTCAACTGTGTCACTTAGAATCCTTTAAGTGAAGAAAGAGGCCATTCAGCCCCTTAGCTCAACACTGACTCTCCAAAGAGCATCCCACCCAGACCACCCTCTCCCAATCCCTGAAATTTTACCCTGCATTTCACCATGGCCAATCCACTTAGCCTGCATATCCTTGGACACTATGGACAACTTTTAGCATGACCTATTCACCTAACCTGCACATCTTTGGAGTGAGAGAGGAAACTGGGGCAACGAGAGAAAACCCGCAAAGACAGAGGGAGAATGTGCAAACTCCACACAGACAGTCACTTGAGGCTAGAATCGAACCTAAGTCCCTGGTTCTGCAAGGCAGCAGGGCTAACCACTGTGCCATCGTGCTGCCCTTGGGCAGGTTAGAGGACCAGGTTGGCCTTCATCCGTTACGCTATAGTGTTCGCACAAAGAAAGAGTTTGGTTATGAAGGAGCCAGGTAATGGAGGAAGTTTGTACTCACTGGAGCTTGAAGGAAGAAGCCTACCCTGCTAAGTACATGCCTAGCATATATAGTTGAGCTTGTGGAGAAGTATTTTTCATTTGTAGTTAGCAGGATTGAGCCTGTGAACATAATTCCAGCAGTCTGGGATGTTAATCAATATTCATAGCATGCTACTGAATGCAAAAGAGGTGCTGCCCCCCACCCCACCAAAAGATTGAGAACTTAATGGCAAAACTTCGGCTAACAATGAACGATTCCCTCCTGCCCAATTAGGCTCCCCCGTCTATCCATTCTAAAAGCTCCAGAGAGCCAGCAGACTTGCTCAGAGAAGTCTGTGCAGTGATGGCAATGTTGCCGGCTCAGTAGCTCAAATAAAAAGGATTTTGTTACATCAGACCAAAGTATGTGCTTTTCTGGATACAGTCAGTAACGACTTGTGAAGGCACAATTATGTTTTTCTGCACGTTGGAGAACTTCTTGAGAATGCCTGAAAGTTTGGGAATGTTTAAAATCAAAATTTTTTGGCAATTATAACAGAATGTTCTTTTTACATGGTTCTGTAAAGTCTGGAAAATTAGCCCTAGGAAAATAAGTAAACTTGAAAACACAAATGTGCATTAAAAATAATCCAAACAGAAACTATCCAAATGCTTGATGCAATTTAGATGTATCTTTTATCAAAATATATATTTATATTTTCAAGTAATTGTATGATTGTAATTATATATGCTCGGTCATATTTTTTATTTTGCAAATTATTTAAGCAAGAAATGCACAGAGTCACTGTAAAGTATGGTACAGTATTTTAACTTTTTACATTGAGCTGAATTTATCCATTTTTGACTGTGTTATTTTTGGGGAGTTTCATGGAGGACTTTCCTGGCATGGCCCATGGTGACTTTTCTCATTCATCCTTCCACTGTTCACCTCACTAATTATACAGTCTCCATGGCACCATTCTCATTTAATCTTCAGAGGCAAAAGTGCTCATCCTTCAAAACTCTGGTGAATACTGGCCCAGACAAACAAATCTCTGCTGGTTCAACAGTTTTGCCATTCCCAGTACCAGCCTAGTGAACCTCCGCTACACACTCTTTATGGAAAATATATTCTTTTTTAGCTAAGGAAGTCAATACTGTGCACAATATTCCAGGTACGGTCACACCAAGGCCCTGTATAACTGCAGTAAGACATCCCTACTTCTGAACTCCGGTCCTCTTGCAACGAAAGCCATCATAACATTTGCTTTCCCAAATGCTTGCTGCACCTTCCTGTTTACATGTAGTTCTCCTATAACATGATAGTTGCGTTCTTGGGTAACCTCGTGCTATAGAAAATCACGTTATAGGTAAATCGCTACAGAAAATTGCTATAGCTGTACAGCAGAAAGTTTGTGTTATCCAAACAGCACATTGCCTTCAAAGTCACTGACCCCAGAAACAAATCAAAACAAAGAGCTGTTCCCGCTGACAGTGTACTAGCAGCCACGTATCATCCCTGTTATGCAGTTGAGATATAGTTGAAGACGGCGTGATATTCAGGAAAGCAGATGCGAGGAATGTTGGATCAGCCATGACCCTATTGACTGGTGGAGCAGGTTTGAGGGGCCGACCTCCTGTTCCTATTTCTTATGGACTTACAGTTGAGCGCTCATGAGAGAGTGTTTTAGACTCTCCTGGAGAACAGAGATTCTTCCCTGCCGCCAAACCTCTCATGTACTATTTTGGCCGTGTGAACCCCACCAACGTTTGGGCCCTCTATGTTCACATCCAACTCTTTTAAGTGACAGTCAATACTCCCCATTTTCCTCTTCAGTCCTTAACCTACTATTTTTCCATACCTACTACAGCCATCCACTGCCCCCATTTAAAGCCACAGTATCACAGAATTGCAAAAACCCTCCTTCCATAGTACCCACGCACTCCCACGTTACATCACATCCCACCCTTAGATTTAGTGTTTCCCTCTTTCACAGCTATTATTCCCCAGGTCCCAGCGGAAGAAGTGACAAAGAAGATTGATGAAGGCAGAGCAGTAGACGTTGTCCATATGGACTTCAAAGCATTCGACAAGGTTCTGCATGGTAGAATGGTTAGCAAGGTCAGATCACATGGAATCCAAGGGGAGCTAGTCAACTGGATATAAATAGGCTTGCAGATAGGAGACAGAGGTTGGGGGGTAGAGAGTTGTCTTTCAGACCGAGACCTGTGACCAACGGTATGCTGTAGGGATCCACTGCTTTTCATCGTTTATATAAATGATTGATATGAATGTGGGGGTATGGTTAATAAGTTTGCAGATGACACCAAAATTGGTTGTGTAGTGGACAGTGAAGAAGGTATCTCACATTACTTTAGATAAATGTGAGGCGTTGCATTTTGGTAAGGCAAACCAGAGCAGGACTTACACACTTAATGGTGGGGTCCTGGGAAGTGTTGCTAGCCAAAAAGACCGAGGGGTGAAGGTGCATGACAGGATGGTGAAGAAGGCATTTGGTATGCTTGCCTTCATTGGTCAATACTTTGAATATAGGATTTGGGATGTTATGTTGAAGCTGTACAGGACATTGGTGATGTCACTTTTAGAACACTGTAATCAGTTCGGGTCTCCCTGCCAAAGGAAAGATGTTGTTGGATTTTAAACGGTTCAGTAAAGATTTAAAAGCATTTTACTGGGATTGTAGTGTTTGAGACATAGGGAGAGTCTGAAAAGGCTGGGGCTTATTTCCCTGCAGCGTCAGAGGGTGAGAGGTGACCTTAGCGGTTTATAAAATCATGAGGGGTATGGATTGGGTGAATAGTCTAGGTCTTTTTTTTTCCAATTTCCTTGAATTGATACGGGAATCCAAAACTAGAGGGTATAGGTTAATGTTGTTTCAGAGATAGTAGGAACTGCAGATGCTGGAGAATCTGAGATAACAAGGTGT
>NC_063333.1:34050830-34059966 GCF_021869965.1 Rhincodon typus | reverse complement strand
GGAGGACGGACAGGTCAAGGGGGCGGGATGAGGTTAGTAGGTAGGAGATGGGGGTGGGGCTTGAGGTGGGAGGAAGGGATAGGTGGGAGGAAGGACAGTTTAGGGAGGTGGGGACGAGCTGGGCTGGTTTTGGGATGCGGTAGGGGGAGGGGAGACTTTAAAGCTTGTGAAGTCCACATTGATACTATTGGGCTGCAGGGTTCCCAAGCGGAATATGAGTTGCTGTTCCTGCAACCTTCGGGTAGCATCGTTGTGGCACTGCAGGAGGCCCAGGATGGACATGTCGTCTGCGGAATGGGAGGGGGAGTTGAAATGGTTCGCGACTGGGAGGTGCAGTTGTTTATTGCGAACCGAGTGTAGGTGTTCTGCAAAGCGGTCCCCAAGCCTCCACTTGGTTTCCCCGATGTAGAGGAGGCCACAACGGGAACAGCGGATGCAGTATACCACATTGGCAGATGTGCAGATGAACATCTGCTTGATGTGGAATGTCTTCTTGGGGCCTGGGATGGGGGTGAGGGGGAAGGTGTAGGGGCAGGTGTAGCACTTCCTGCGGTTGCAGCGAAAAGTGCCGGGTGAGTTGGGGCTGGAGGGGACTGTGGAGCAGACAAGGGAGTGACGGAGAGAGTGGTCCCTCTGGAAAGCAGATAAGGGTGGGGAGGGAGAAGTGTCTTTAGTGGTGGGGTCGGATTGCAGATGGCGGAAGTGTCGGAGGATGATGCGTTGGATCTGGAGGTTGGTGAGGTGGTACGTGAGGACGAGGGGGATTCTGTTTTGGTTGTCATTGTGGGGACGGGGTGTGAGGGATGAGTTGCGGGAAATGCAGGAGACACGGTCGAGGGCATTCTTGACCACTGTGGGGGGAAGTTGCGGCCCTTGAAAAATGAGGACATCTGAGATGTACGGGAGTGGAATGCCTCATCCTGGGACCAGATGCGGCAGAGGCGAAGGAATTGGGAATAGGGGATGGCATTTTTGCAGGAAGGTGGGTGGGAGGAGGTGTATTCTAGGTAGCTGTGGGAGTCAGTGAGCTTGAAATGGATATCGGTTTCTAGGTGGTTGCTGGAGATGGAGACAGAGAGGTCCAGGAAGGAGAGAGAGGTATTAGAGATGGTCCAGGTGAACTTAAGGTTGGGGTGGAAGGTGTTGGTGAAGTGGATGAACTGTTCGAGCACCTCGTGGGTGCACGAGGCGGCGCCGATACATTCATCAATGTAACGGAGGAAGAGGTGAGGTTTAGGACCAGTGTAGGTACAGAAGAGGGATTGTTCCACGTAGCCTATAAAGAGACGCCAACTCTCCGACACCTCCTCCTACCGCCCCCTTGATCATGACCCCATCCCCGACCACCAAACCATCATCTCCCAAACCATTCACAACCTCATCACTTCAGGTGACCTCTCACCCACAGCCTCCAACCTCATCGTTCCCCAACCCCGCACCGCCCGCTTCTATCTCCTTCCCAAAATCCACAAACCCGACTGCCCTGGTCGACCCATTGTCTCCACCTGCTCCTGCCCCACCGAACATATCTCCACCTATCTGGACTCCATTTTCTCCCCCTTGGTCCAGGAACTCCCTACCTACGTCCGTGACACCACCCACGCCCTCCACCTCCTCCAGAACTTCCAATTCCCCAGTCCCCAACGCCTCATCTTTACCATGGACGTCCAGTCCCTATACACCTGCATTCCCCATACAGATGGCCTAAAGGCCCTCCACTTCTTCCCATCCCGCAGGCCCGACCAGTCCCCCTCCACTGACACCCTCATCCACTTAGCCGAACTCGTCCTCACCCTCAACAACTTCTCTTTCAATTCCTCCCACTTCCTACAGACAAAGGGGGTGGCATGGGTACCCGCATGGGCCCAAGCTATGCCTGCCTCTTTGTAGGTTACGTGGAACAATCCCTCTTCCGTACCTACACTGGCCCTAAACCCCACCTCTTCCTCCATTACATTGATGACTGTATCGGTGCCGCCTCGTGCTCCCACGAGGTGCTCGAACAGTTCATCCACTTCACCAACACCTTCCACCCCAACCTTAAGTTCACCTGGACCATCTCTAATACCTCTCGACCTCTCTGTCTCCATCTCCGGCAACCACCTAGAAACCGATATCCACCGACTCCCACAGCTACCTAGAATACACCTCCTCCCACCCACCTTCCTGCAAAAATGCCATCCCCTATTCCCAATTCCTTCACCTCCGCCGCATCTGCTCCCAGGATGAGGCATTCCACTCCCGTACATCTCAGGTGTCCTCGTTTTTCAAGGACCGCAACTTCCCCCCTCCTCAGTGGTCGAGAACGCCCTCGACCATGTCTCCCGCATTTCCCGCAACTCATCCCTCACACCCCGTCCCCACAATAACAACCAAAACAGAATCCCCCTCGTCCTCACGTACCACCCCACCAACCTCCGGATCCAACGCATCATCCTCCGACACTTCCGCCATCTGCAATCCGACCCCACCACTAAAGACATTTTTCCCTCCCCACCCTTATCTGCTTTATGGAGGGACCACTCTCTCCTTGACTCCCTTGTCCGCTCCACACTCCACTCCAGCCCCACCTCATCTGGCACTTTTCCCTGCAACCGCAGGAAGTGCTACACCTGCCCCTACACCTCCACCCTCACCCCCATCCCAGGCCCCAAGAAGACTTTCCACATCAAGCAGATGTTCACCTGCACATCTGCTAATGTGGTATACTGCATCCACTGTTCCCGTTGTGGCCTCCTCTACATCGGGGAAACCAAGTGGAGGCTCGGGGACCGCTTTGCAGAACACCTACACTCGGTTCGCACTAAACAACTGCACCTCCCAGTCGCGAACCATTTCAACTCCCCCTCCCATTCCGCACACGACATGTCCATCTTGGGCCTCCTGCAGTGCCACAATGATGCTACCCGAAGGTTGCAGGAACAGCAACTCATATTCCGCTTGGGAACCCTGCAGCCCAATGCTATCAATGTGGACTTCACAAGCTTCAAAATCTCCCCTCCCCCTATCGCATCCCAAAACCAGCCCAGCTCGTCCCTGCCTCCCTAACCTGTCCTTCCTCCCACTTATCCCCTCCTCCCACCTCAAGCCCCACCCCCATCTCCTACCTACTAACCTCATCCCGCTGCCTTGACCTGTCCGTCCTCCCTGGACTGACCTATCTCCTCCCTACCTCCCCACCTACACTCACCTTTACTGGCTCCATCCCCGCCTCTTTGACCTGTCTGTCTCCTCTCCACCTATCTTCTCCTCTATCCATCTTCTATCCGCCTCCCCCTCTCTCCCTATTTATTTCAGATCCCCCTTCCCCTCCCCGAGACGTCAGCTTTCCTGCTTCTCTGATGCTGTTTGGCCTGCTGTGTTTATCTAGCTCTACACCTTGGTATAGGTTAATGTGACAGGGGAAAGATTTAAAAGGGACCTAAGCGGTAATTTTTTTCACAGAAAGGGTGGTGCATGTATGGAACAAGCTGCCAAAGGATGTAGGTACAACTACAACATTTAAAAGGCAACTGGAGGAGTACATGGACAGGAAGGGTTTAGAGGGATATTGGCCAATGCTGGCAAATGGGACTACATCGGTTTATTATGTGGTCAGTGCGGATGCGTTGGACCGAAGTCTGTTTCCGCACTGTATGACTCTAAGAGTCTATAATCTGAGTTACACACTTTATCCGACACAAAACAGACTGACCCTTGATAATCCCTGCTCGATATTTACTGTTCAGACCCCCAGGATTGACTATGGCCTGTACCCAGACCGACATGTGAAGGCCACCCTGGGCTGGGGACAGCATGTATCCTGGACTGCTATCTTTTCATAGAGATTCTTTTTTCATAGAATCCCTACAGTGTGGAAACAGGCCATTCAGCCCAACAAGTCCACACCGTCCCTCCGACCAGCACGCACACAGACCCAACCGTTTATCCTTTCCCGGTAACCCTGCATTTCCCATGTCTAATCCACCTAACTTACACATCCCTGAACACTACAGGCAATTTAACATGGCCAATCCAACTAACCTGCATATCTTTGTGACTGTGGGAGGAAACTGGAGCATCCAGTGGAAACCCACGCAGACACAGGGAGAATGTGCAAACTCCACACAGACAGTTGCCTGAGGGTGGAATCAAACCTGGGTCCCTGGCGCTGTGAGGCAGCTGTACTAACCACTGAGCCACTGTGCCACCCTCTACGTCTCCACGACAGCCTTACCTGCACTCGATCTGCAGGATTGACCATTGGACTGGAAAGAGACAGATCGCCAGATCCTGATCACACACAGTTCCTGACTGACCATGGCCAACACCCTAGATAGAGTTCAAACCATGCACTTTCCAGAGTGTGTTTGCACCACCTGACTGACCATAGTCTCGCTTGACTATGGACTACTCCCCTTAGATTTTCAGATATTGCCAGTTGAGTAAAGTACTTGCAGTGTCTTTGCCACATAACCTGCTGGCACAGGCCTTAGGTATGATGTTAACACAACACAGTATCGTGCAGCAACACATTCACCGCCTTGTCTGATCAGTGCTGCCTGGCTTTCCCATTGCAGAGATGCTGAGAGTATCTAAGTAAGTCCAAAATGAATGAGTGGTAAGAAAGCAAGTGAAGAACTTGTAGATGCATCCTGTTCAGATGCATAAGATGGATTTGTGACACTCTGCATAGTGCAACCTGACTGGAGCCCTTTAATCTAAGGTGTCTGTGAGCTCTGAAGCACAGCAATGAAGTCTATTCTGAGTTAATGGGTCACCTTGATGTGGTAAGGCTGGCGTATTTTCTTGGCTGGCGTATTTTCTTGGCTGGTGTATTTCTTTGAATGGAATTCAGCGATCTGTGGAGTTTGCAATGAGATTATGATGAATAAACCAGGCAAGCAGTGAGCTGCATCTGCCAGGTAACTGCTATGACTCTTAAGATGGGAATGGTCAGCATGTAGTTCCTAGCTAATAAATGAGAAAATCACAAACTTCATACACATGGAGTGAGGTTAAGTAACAATGTGACATGAATGCAGGAAAATATGGTGACACTGGCAAGATTCAGAACTCACTGTTCAAACTTTAATGGGAAAATCAGACTGTTTTTCTCAACATTAAGAATTTGATTTTTTTTATAAACTCACTATTTTTTCCCAAATTTCTCTACATTGCCACAGCTCAAACTCTGGGAAAATTTTGTCCATTATATTTTTCTGGGCAAGAAATGTCCAAAGGAACATCACTCCAACTTTATTTATTTATGCAAAACTCCAGAGCCAAGTGGTCACCTCCACTTTGCTGACTTGAAGTTGATTAGTCTGCCACTTAGTCAGTAGAAGACACTATTTCTCTGGAAGTCCATAATTCACTTAAAGTAGTGATTCTCAGGGAAGGAATCACAGCAGTAAATAAGGACTACCTGTAATTTAATATCCAAGTTATTTGTATGTAGCAATAAAACAGTGATCCTAACACTGACTCTTGGAGATCACCTGTGTCTATTATGCTCAAATCATAAAATTCCTAAATATTGTGACTCACTGTTTTCTGTTTTTAACCAGATTTTTATTCTCCACAAGCTTGCACAAACCTTCTGTTCTATGAGCTTCAATTTTAACTAGTCTTTTGTGTAGCACTTTGTCAACCACTTCCTTTCAATCCATACAGACATCCACTGCATTCAATTGCTCAAACATAATCAACTTCACACAAATCCAATTAATTCATACCTCTCCAAGTGCCTGTAAAATTTTTCAAACACTATTCCAAGGCAATACTATTTCTATTAATAAATTCCTCATTTCCATTAAGCTATTAAGTATAACTTTATTTTAGAATATCAACTGTAGCTTTCTCATTTTTCTTAGTTTCCTTGCTAAACTTGGCTTACTGAATATATTTTGGTCTTTACTTCTACTCTTCTTGTCAGCTATGGTTAAGTGGGGAGCAGCCTCACATCTGCATCACAAGCTCATGACTTCAAGTTAATTCCAAAGACGAGTATAACTGATCACTCCAGTGCAATAGTGAAAGAATGCTGCAGTTTCAAAGGTGCAGTCTTTGCGATGAGACATTAAACCAAGGCCTCATTTGCCCTGTAAGCCAAACTTCGATGGCACTATTTGGAACAGGAACAAGGAGTTCTCCGTGGCCAACAATTTTCCACAACTATCAACACCAAAACTGATCATTAACGTAATTGCTGTTTGTGGGACCATGCTGTGTGCAAATATTTAAAAAAGGAACAAAAACAGAAATTGCTGGAGAAACTCAGCAGGTCTGGCAGCAATAGAGACAGAAAAACAGAGTTAATGTTTCAAGTCGATTGACCCTTTGCCCAGACCTTTAATCAAGTAAAAGTGTTTGTCATCATGATGAAATGGGGCATTTGGAGATGGATGGTGGGGGTGGGAGCTGGGGGAGGGGAAGATGTGACTCCCACATCAGAAATTCCACTGGAGAAAGCAAAACAATTTTTTTTTAAACAGTTGATGGCAAATGATCATAATGGCATTTTAAGGTACTTATAACTGTCAAGCTATGAAGATATTTGAATCCTGACCCTTTAAATAGTGAAAAATAACCTGCTTCCTGTGTCTGAGACATGAAGGACAGTTCTAGCAGTTCCAGTAGCCCATTTGTTAACATACTCTAGGTGTTGCTATTATAGCATTATCATCGTGTGACTATGTTTCACAATCTATCGTTGTAACTGTGGTTGGGGTACAGTGTGGACTGTAAGTTCGGTTTAATTGACAGATCAAAGATACTATTAAAGGATTAGTAGTCTTAAATGTGGGGTTATGAATGCAAAATGTTTGTTTTTATAACTGATTAAGTACTTAATAATATTTAAATATAGCAAATGGGAGACTTTATTTCATACAGTAATACCTATAATAGTTTGAATTTTATTTTCGTTCATCTTAGCATACTTCCTGAAATCTGCCAATAATGGACACTGGGTGAATAGGCATAGGGGCTATAAGGGGACAGTGGAATGCTGGGGGACATTTGTTGGCATGGGGAGGTGAGGATATTGTAACAACGAAGACAATTTCACAGAGACCCCAGATGTGACTTTTAAACAGCTCAACTCAGAACCTGGCAGCCGCTGGCCTTCTCTAATCAGGGTCGAGGGTTTGTGCACATGGGTACCTCCTGGAACCACTACCTCTGCCCAATGTACCCCCACCCCCACCAAAATAAATCCTGCAATTTGTGATGCTTTTTCTCTAATGCAAGTGCAGCAAATTGGGAGATTTCCCAGTTCTAACACCAGCCTCTGGAGTGAAAATCAGGCTTGCTTCAAGATTATTTCATCCACTGTAAATCACTTTGGGAATTCTTGGCGTCATGAAAGGCACTATTTAAATATATAGAATGGAGGGTACAGATGTTCACGACCTAAAAAGTCTCCAAACCTCTCCGTGACCTCACTCCCTATCTTTCCACCTAGTGGTCTGGACAATTGATCTTCAGAATTTTGTTTCCCACGTCAATATTCTTTTTTCACCATGGATAATGTGTTAAATGGTTGGTTTTTTGTCTGTGTTAATTGTGATTGAGTGTATGTACATGTTTTGAAGAGGTTTAGTTTAAGATGCGTAAATTAGAAATCCTTTTTCACTATTCTTTAAGAATCCAGCTGTGAATTGCTTTTGTTCTGGGCAGTAAGTAGTCAGACAAATTGGTCATTTTAGTTGTCTCATTGGGATACTGAATATTTATATATTTTGTGACAACTGTGGAACACTGGGACATGATTATCAACGCATTATTCCCTGTTAAGCCATCACATCAGCATGACCACAAGGATTTGATAAACCTTGGTGTAGCTCTGCCAGAGATGCCCACACTCTGCTCTTCTGCTTATTTATGCCTGCCACAGCATTACAAGGTGCCCACCACAGTAAAGATAGTTATTCTGCCATTAAATCCGCCCTGCCCCTTCACCTTCCCACATTTTGCCCACATCTGGCTGCCAATTCCCCCTTCACAACCAATTAGGACTGGACTGAGGGAAACTGGGATCAGTGACTACTTCCACCTGCAGCAGGGGGAGTCAGAAGAAATGGTTCCAACATCGGGACTCCAAATTAAATCCTGCTCCAAGTCTACCTACTAAAGTATAAACGATTTCACAATAAATTTCAAACAGCTGAGGATTTTCTAGATACCTTACACAAAATTCTTCTCCCCGCTAAGAGACTAACAGTATGTTATCCCATTTCTGGAATTCTGAATATTGCTAAGCATAAACCATTTGTTGTATATTTTTCTTAAAAAGCTTTGGTGTTCAAGGAAAATAGCTATGAAATGCTTTGGATCCCATGGGCACTAGATAAATGTAATTTTCTTTCAAAGTGGTGCTTGCACTTAAGTGGCTGAAAGCATGGAAGACAGTGGACTTTAAATTTCTGATAAAGATAACATAAGTCATGATTTAATATTTGTAGATACTGCAGTACATCAAATTCACTTAAAATTGCACATTACAACTGAGTAACATTTTCGTAGAGCTGCTTGGGATATCATAAAGATAATCATTCACTTCACTATAAACACCACTGAGAAATTAAGTTTGGTAATTTATTAATCTGGGATACCTAGGGAAAAAATTTCAAAAAAATGCAAGAAAGTACAATTTTTTACCTGTGAGATTCTTGACATATAATAAAACTCTGATTTACAAACCATGTGCATCTCACCGCGCAAAATACAACTACAATGCACCACTTGGTGCCATTATCAACACAAATTAGTGAGGTAAATTTATGTGGAATGTTGAGCATGATTTAACACCAGGTTTTGTACAGATATTAATAACCGATACCTTTTCAAATACAGTATGAACCACATTATTAACATGGCAAACACCAAATTTTCCAAATAATTCTCTTTGCATATAATATTTCACTAGATTTCCTTTTATTGTACAAGACACACATAAATTCCTCTGGTTCTGATGTCATGCTAAGACAGAACCACCAATGCATCCTGTCTGGATACATTGCATCTTCTTCATCAGCAACCATATATTTGTGTTTTCACTTAAAACAAATATCACCTACAATTTACTAAAATACACTTATATTTCAGTGTTTTAAAAAATAAAATCCCTGTCACCTCCTAAGGTCACAATCAG
>NC_063333.1:34049955-34050330 GCF_021869965.1 Rhincodon typus | reverse complement strand
CTGGTTTTGGGATGCGGTAGGGGGAGGGGAGATTTTGAAGCTTGTGAAATCCACATTGATACCATTGGGCTGCAGGGTTCCCAAGCGGAATATGAGTTGCTGTTCCTGCAACCTTCGGGTGGCATCGTTGTGGCACTGCAGGAGGCCCAGGATGGACATGTCGTCTGAGGAATGGGAGGGGGAGTTGAAATGGTTCGCGACTGGGAGGTGCAGTTGTTTATTGCGAACCGAGCGTAGGTGTTCTGCAAAGCGGTCCCCGAGCCTCCGCTTGGTTTCCCCGATGTAGAGGAAGCCACACCGGGTACAGCGGATGCAGTATACCACATTGGCAGATGTGCAGGTGAACATCTGCTTGATGTGGAAAGTCTTCTTGGG
>NC_063333.1:34029115-34049855 GCF_021869965.1 Rhincodon typus | reverse complement strand
GGGGAGGGGGAGTTGAAATGGTTCGCGACTGGGAGGTGCAGTTGTTTAGTATGAACCGAGCGTAGGTGTTCCACAAAGCGGTCCCCAAGCCTCCGCTTGGTTTCCCCGATGTAGAGGAGGCCACAACGGGAACAGCGGATGCAGTATACCACATTAGCAGATGTGCAGGTGAACATCTGCTTGATGTGGAAAGTCTTCTTGGGGCCTGGGATGGGGGTGAGGGGGGAGGTGTAGGGGCAGGTGTAGCACTTCCTGCGGTTGCAAGGAAAAGTGCCGGGTGTGGTGGGACTGGAGGGGAGTGTGGAGCGGACAAAGGAGTGACGGAGAGAGTGGTCCCTCTGGAAAGCAGATAAGGGTGGGGAGGGAAAAATGTCTTTGGTGGTGGGGTCGGATTGCAGATGGCGGAAGTGTCGGAGGATGACGCTTTGGATCCGGAGATTGGTGGGGTGGTACGTGAGGACGAGGGGGATTCTGTTTTGGTTGTTATTGCGGGGAGGGGGTGTGAGGGATGAGTTGCGGGAAATGCGGGAGACACGGTCGAGGGCGTTCTCGACCACTGAGGGGGGGATGTTGCGGTCCTTGAAAAAAACGAGGACATCTGAGATGTACGGGAGTGGAATGCCTCATCCTGGGAGCAGATGTGGCAGAGGTGAAGGAATTGGGAATAGGGGATGGCATTTTTGCAGGAAGGTGGGTGGGAGGAGGTGTATTCTAGGTAGCTGTGGGAGTCGGTGGGCTTGAAATGGATATCGGTTTCCAGGTGGTTGCCAGAGATGGAAACACAGAGGTCCAGGAAGGAGAGGGAGGTATCCGAGATGGTCCAGGTGAACTTAGGGTTGGGGTGGAAGGTGTTGGTGAAGTGGATGAACTGTTCGAGCTCCTCGTGGGAGCACGAGGCAGCGCCGATACAGTCATTAATGTAACGGAGGAAGAGGTGAGGTTTAGGGCCAGTGTAGCTACGGAAGAGGGATTGTTCAAGTAACCTACAAAGAGGCAGGCATAGCTTGGGCCCATGCGGGTACCCATGGCCATCCTCTTTGTCTGTACGAAGTGGGGGGAATTGAAAGAGAAGCTGATGAGGGTGAGGAAGAGTTCAGCTAAACGGATGAGGGTGTCGGTGGAGGGGGACTGGTCGGGCCTGCGGGACAGGAAGAAGCGGAGGGCCTTTAGGCCATCTGCATGGGGAATGCAGGTGTATAGGGACTGGACGTCCATGGTAAAGATGAGGTATCGGGGACCAGGGAATTGGAAGTTTTGGAGGAGGTGGAGGGTGTGGGTGGTGTCACAGATGTACGTAGGGAGTTCCTGGACCAAGGGGGATAAAATGGAGTCGAGATAGGTGGAGATAAGTTCGGTGGGGCAGGAGCAGGCAGAGACAATTGGTCGACCAGGGCAGTCGGGTTTGTGGATTTTGGAAAGGAGATAGAAGCAGGCGGTGCGGGGTTGGGGAACGATGAGGTTGGACGCTGTAGGTGGGCGGTCACCTGAAGTGATGAGGTTGTGGATGGTTTGGGAGATGATGGTTTGGTGGTCGGGGGTGGGATCATGATCAAGGGGGTGGTAGGAGGAGGTGTCGGAGAGTTGGCGCCTGGCCTCGGCGATGTAGAGGTCAGTGCGCCATACTACAACTGCGCCTCCCTTGTCTGCGGGTTTTATTGTGAGGTTGGGGTTGGAGCGGAGGGCTGCACGTTCCGTGGGGGAGAGGTTGGAGTGGGTGAGAACGGTGGAGAGGTTGAGGCAATTGATGTCACGACGGCAGTTGGAGATGAAGAGGTTGAGGGAGGGTAGGAGGCCTTGGGGTGGTGTCCAGGAGGAGGGGGTGTGTTGGAGGCGGGAGAAGGGGTCAGTCGGGGGAGGGTTAGGTTCCCGGTTAAAGAAGTAAGCGCAGAGGCGGAGGCGGCGGACAAACTGTTCAACGTCCAAGCGTGAGCGGTATTCGTTGATGTGTAGGTGGAGGGGGACAAAGGTGAGCCCATTCGCCTCCGCCGCATCTGCTCCCAGGATGAGGCATTCCACTCCCGAACACCTCAGATGTCCTTGTTTTTCAAGGACCGCAATTTCCTCCCCTCAGTGGTCGAGAACGCCCTCGACCATGTCTCCCGCAACTCATCTCTCACACCCCGTCCCCACAATAACAACCAAAACAGAATCCCCCTCGTCCTCACGTACCACCCCACCAATCTCCGGATCCAACACATCATCCTCCGACACTTCCGCCATCTGCAATCCGACCCCACCACCAAAGACATTTTTCCCTCCCCACCCTTATCTGCTTTCCAGAGGGACCACTCTCTCCGTGACTCCTTTGTCCGCTCCACTCTCCCCTCCAGTCCCACCACACCCGGCACTTTTCCTTGCAACCGCAGGAAGTGCTACACCTGCCCCTACACCTCCCCCCTCACCCCCATCCCAGGGCCCAAGCAGACTTTCCATATTAAGCAGATGTTCACCTGCACATCTGCTAATGTGGTATACTGCATCCGTTGTTCCCGTTGTGGCCTCCTCTACATCGGGGAAACCAAGCGGAGGCTTGGGGACCGCTTTGCAGAACACCTACGCTCGGTTCGCACTAAACAACTGCACCTCCCAGTCGCGAACCATTTCAACTCCCCCTCTCATTCGTCAGACGACATGTCCATCCTGGGCCTCCTGCAGTGCCACAACGATGCCACCCGAAGGTTGCAGGAACAGCACCTCATATTCCACTTGGGAACCCTGCAGCCCAATAGTATCAATGTGGACTTCACAAGCTTCAAAATCTCCCCTCCCCCTACCGCATCCCAAAACCAGCCTAGCTCATCCCCACCTCCCTAACCTGTCCTTCCTCCCACCTATCCCCTCCTCCCACCTCAAGCCCCACCCCCATCTCCTACCTACTGGCTCCATCCCCACCTCTTTGACCTGTCTGTCTCCTCTCCACCTATCTTCTCCTCTCTCCATCTTCTATCCGTCTCCCCCCTCTCCCTATTTATATCAGAACCCCCTTCCCCTCCCCCATTTCTGAAGAAGGGTCTCGGCCCGAAACGTCAGCCTTCCTGCTCCTCTGATGCTGCTTGGCCTGCTGTGTTCATCCAACTCTACACCTTGTTATCTCAAATTCTCCAGCATCTGCAGTTCCTACTATCTCTGGAACGGGTTTAATTCTCACACCAGTTGAGGTTACCATGAAGGACTCTCCATCTCAAGCTCTCTCCTTTCCTGAGGTGTGGTGACCCTCAGGTTAAACTACCACCAGTCATCTCATGAGAGAGCAATCCCATGGCGTTGTAGGACAATGATGACTTTACTTTAATGTGGTTCATAATAGATTTTACATTTGTAATTCTGCCAATTAAATTTAAAGGAAAAGTGATGCCTAATAAACTGCACACTTTCGAGCATATTTTATATCCAATTTTGTGATTGAATCCAAATGAGAAATTTTTACCCCCAAATGTTTAACAATTTCAAAATCATCAAATCCTCATGTATTATTAACTCATTGTAAATATTGGATGTCGAATATATTTGAAAAATTCTAAAGCGGATTAAAATGTTTAGAGAACAAAAGAACGATACTACAACAGTTTTGGGTGTTTAACTGTGGTTGGGTTTTATGGTTGTAATGATGGCATTGCAGCTATGAAAATGAAGCAACTTCTGGCACCCATTCAGGTGTAGTTAAACATAGAAAACCAGACACTGCGCTTTGTAATTTTTCACTCCTCCACAGATTGTGCTGTCAAAGTCCCCACCAACGAAAATCTTTATAAATTTCAATTGATGTATCCTTCTAATTCTTTATTATTAGTTTCATTCAACTTTTAAAAATCTTTGAAAATATTATGTCTTGTTGAATAAGGTGTAACAGGTTTTGTAACTGCATTCTATGTTCATAATTGCTGCTGAAAGACCACTCTGTTTTTCAAAGTTTATTTTATACATGTTAGAGTTCTCCATTGTGAATTTTAAAGAATCCATCGCTTTTTAAAAAAAAAACAGGATATTTCAGCTTCTTCATTCCTAATCTTTATTCCCTTGTCTGAAAATTATCAAATTGCAAGGGATAACCACTGTCTGTGATAACTCTTTAGTGTGATCAGCTGTTTAGTCTACTAACATTACCGTTGCTGGACAGCTGATATCTCCCTTGAGTTAATGCTGTCATCATCAGGAAAGGTGAAATTCAGGCCACATGGATCTCTAGCTCCTTGTGGGCAACTACCTTCAAAGTTAGTGACAAATGCCGTGACTTCCCCACGAACCGGAAAAGCCAAATCCACGAATTTCATGAATAAAGTACACTGATTGGGCTTATATATTAACTGGCATTCATCTTCCTTCTAAAGATTTTGTCTGTTCTTGCACAGTGGGTGGTGAGGAATGAGTACTGTTGAAAATGTCCCAAATTCTTCTTCAAACAATGTTTGAACATATCTTTTTACTTACAATCCAAAGATTACATCATATCCGAGACTTAACAGAAAAGCTATGAGTTTACTTTTTAATAACCACCTTATTCCTAAAATGATCATGAGTAAGTCAGCTAATTATTATTTGCAACATTGACTTTAGAATACACAAGATATATGAGGCAGGTTAACTGGAACTTGAATTCTTCCTGTTCAGATGATTGCTACAGAACTAGTGTTTAGTCCCCAGGTACTATCATATTTGATAAACTATGTGACTGCCTTTGAAAAGTTTACATTGGGATCTATCCAAGCCAATGTGATATTGCACTTGGCCCACTCTCATACAGTATATATAACCTGAATATCGGTTTGATTTGTTCCACCTCCAAAGCATTTCACTTTGTGTGTGTTCGTTGTGAAAAATGCAAAACAATTTTCCTTTTTTTATTGTTGATAATGTGTTATAAATTTGTCTGAACATAGGTCAACCAAGAAATTTAAACAAGCTTACTGTCTTCACTGGTGGCAGTTTAAAAATAGCAGAATGTAAATTGCTACAGTTGCAAGGCTTTTCCCAAATTATCACAAGGTGATTTCTGTTTCCTTTTTTTAAGACATGACACATAGTGGAACATTACATTCACTACCTTTCAATACTGGAAAAGCTGTGTAAAATGACATGCGTGGTCAAATCTGCCAAAATAGGAAGAAAAACCATGAAAATTGGAAATGTACATCTGTCAACATCTGAAGTGGCAGAAATCTTTGGATGACTATTCTTCGCTAGTTCTGATATCTATCTGAAATGTTAACCTGTATGTTTCTTTTTAAGAGTTGATGAAACCTCCATGTATTTATTGCATTCTCATTTTATTTAAATTTGCATTGGTGTCCTTTATACAGTTTCCAATGGAGGTGTCTGTATAAACTAGACCAACTCACATATTCCTTTTAGAATTATTGCAGACAGTGCAATATCTTAGTGAGGACTAACTTGTATTTGGTAAAGAATCAAAGGGCAAAAATTTCCTATTTTCAGTCAGTGTCTTTTCGAGTGAGATGCACGGTGCCTAGTCTGCCCTGGCTCGCAGTGATTTTTCCACAATCATTAATTATTCAACGGTGCTCTTCAACCCCCTTCCCATGCAATCATGTGACTGCAGAAACAGAAGTGCTCATCACTGCCAGGTCTTCATGCCGTTCACACCACTGCACCATCTTTAAAGCTTAACTGCGCACCACTTCAGATTCTAAAAGCCAGGAACTATCCTTAACACTGGCGTTCTAGCAGTATCACTAAGGAAATGGCACCAAAAATAAAATAAGATGATGGCCCAGTGCAATGCAGGGTTCTGGGTGAAAAGGAACGTATAGCAGTGAAGGAAAAAGATCTATGATCTTCTGCGTTCTGCAAGGATAAGTGCCGTTATCTTCTTTCTGTCATTTCAAACTCACTCTAATTCTGCCACTACACCCACATCTCACTAAGGTTCATGGACTACAACTCTCACTGCTGCATACCTCATGTCTACTCAACATCTCTCGTCCATCTCATTCTCTCAGACTACTAACTGTTCCTGCTCTCCTGATTCACTCAATGGGACACTTCACTACCTCTCTTGCTCTTGTCCCACCACTGGCTGATCTTACATCCACTTGCATCACCCTTTTATATCATTGGAGGAAAATTGGCCCAGCACCAGGCTGAGAAACCCAAGGATGGTAGATATCAGGTTCCTTCCTCTCCACGAAGATAAAATATTGGGTTAACTGGAGGAGAGCATCACTGACGAGGATGGTCATCTAATCCACTAAGCTTCAATGTGCTATGATGCTGCCTGGTTTGCTGTGCTCCTCCAGCTCCACACTGTGTTATCTCTTCAATGTGCTGTGCTTGGTGTGCTGCTGTCCCACTAGCATTAGTGCTAACTTATTATAATTGATACAAGCTTTTATCCCTTTTACACAACCGGATCCCCTTTTCTGTTATGCAGGTACTAATGGCACCCAGCAAACCTCTGCTCAGAAAAGTTCTGTGCCAGACACCCCCAACTCCACCTGCAACTCTAACTCTGAGAGGGAAGCCATGAGTCCTTGGGAGATGCACTGACAAGGCTTTCCCATGCACCTTTCCCCACCTCAGCAACTTTCACTTCGGTGGATTCTCTGTCTAGATTAGACTGAGGAGCACAATCTGGTGGGCACATCACTGACATGTCTCCAGAGCTGGTCAATGAATAATTGCCCCAGGTCTCTGGCACTGAGGACCAGGCACGTGCTCAGCCCTAGACAGAGAGGATCCCATTGTGTCAATGAATAACTTTGGGTTCAGAAAAGATTTCCACTGATGTTGCCAGGGTTGGAGGGTTTGAGCTCTAGGGAGAGGCTGAATAGGCTGGGGCTATATTCTCTGGAGCATCGGAAGCTGAGGGGTGACCTTCTGAAGGTTTATAAAATCATGAAGGGCATGGATAGGGTAAATAAACAAGATCGTTTCCCTGGGATGGGGGAGTCCAAAATCAGAGGGCATAGGTTTAAGGTGAGAGGAGAAAGATTTAAAAGGGATCTAAGGGGCCACGTTTCCATGCAGAGAGTGGTGCGTGTATGGAATAGGTTGCCAGAGGAAGTGGTAGAGCTGGTACAGTTAGAACATTTAAAAGGCATTTGGATGGGATGTGAATAGGAAGGGTTTACAGGGATATGGGCCAAATGCTGGAAAATGGGAGTAGATTTATTTAGGATATCTCGTCGGCATGGATGAGTTGCTTCTGTGCCATAAATGTCTATGACTCTAAAATGTGCAGAATGATACAGAAACGGCTGGAAAGTTTGTCAGACGACGTTGATAAGTTGGATCGAAGGATGAAGGAGTTCAACATGATTATCAGTACCTTGCGGTGTCTGGGTTGAGTGTGTTTGGATGGCTCCATACTCCATGGACAGGTTGGTGACTGCCATGGCAATCCAAGTGCCATGCACACACAGTATCTCCGTATGGACCTGCATACCAGCACTCTAGCCTTAGGTGCTTAGCATCAATCACATGCGGGAGGGGGAGGAGGACCTTAACCTCACTCCAGATGCCCCTTCTTCTCAGAGAAACGTAGGGATCCTAGCAGGCACTCAAAGAAGGAGCCTTATGGAGGATTCCCATAGTATTCCTCTCAGAAATGCCCAGCCCCTGCAAGTCTAGCCAAGGAGACGGAAGCTGTATCAGAGCAGGACATTTTCTGTAGGCTTGGGCCCTCTAGGCCCAAATGCCCCTGGAGATGACCACCCACTGTTCCAGACAACAGGGCCACCTACTGAGCAGGCTCCATCCATCCCAGCTGCAGACATTGAGACTGCATTTCGAGGGAGAGGAAAAGAAACATTTCTGGGAATGCAGATAGCACAGGTGAAACATCATTGTAAATGACCTTGCACTTTTATAACTCTATCATCACTTGCACTATTCAAATGTTTGTCTTAGTGTCTTTGTCACTTCGAGAGCTGATTAAGTCACACCCTTGTGAGAGATGAGCAACCTCTTTTGACATTCCAAGGGATGAAAGAAGTCGTAATGACCCAGTATTGCCCATCTCTCACAAGTTATCGTCTCCTTGACTGCAGGTAGCCTTGGTGTCAGTGTTCCTTGAATTGTAATGTTGATGACTTCAGCCAAGCCGTTACACTTTAATGTAGCCTGGCACATACCATTCTGCACTTGCACTGATCTTGACTGATGATTCCTCACACCTCCAGAGGAAAAGGTTCATTCTTTGTATCAGCTTTTGAAGAAAGTGCACTGCCTTTCACAAGTTCAATACTGTCGCTACAGGATGCTCAAGCATTTCACAGCAGTTTAGCAGTCTACACATACTCTGAAATATTGAATGCTACCCAATGATAGAAGAGACAGAAGAAGATATCTTAACATTCCACTCAACATGCTGGCTATCATTAAAAAAATTCACTGTACTACACTTGGATATGATTTGCTGACTGAAGCCTTAAGAGCTACCTAACCTGAGCACTGTGTGGTGTTGGTTCACTGCCATATGGCTTCTCCTTTGAGTTCACTGCTGGTTTCTTCTTAATGCTCAATAAGGCATGTAATGCACAGATATTTGAAAGTGGAATCAGCAGGGGCTGTTTGCCATATCCCCAACAGAATGTTAAAACAGTTGAAGGAAATCCAGACTCAACTCATTTGTCGTGCAAGCTGGTTTCACTGCAGAGGCTGAGCACCAGCTCTCCGATACCTACTCCTGTCTTCCCTGGACATGACACCTCCATGGCACTCAGGCCATTGTATCAAGCATGGTCACTGACCTCATTTCATCTGATAATCTCTCCCCGACTGCCTCCAAGCTGATCATCCCTTAGCCCCGCACATTTCACTTCTAACTCCTTCCGAAAATCCACAAACAGGATTTTCCAGGCAGACCCATTGTTTCAGCCCGCTTCTGCCCCACAGAATTCATCTTTTCCTGCCTTGACTCAGTCATTTCTCCCCTTTGTCCAGTCCCTGCCCACGCACATTTTTGATTCCTCTGATGCTTTACGCCAGCTTCAAAATTTCCAGTCTGCAGGTTCCAGCCACCTCCTGTTTACCGTGAACATACAATCCCTTTACACATCCATTCCCCACCAGGATGGTCTTAGGGCTGTCTGCTTCCTCCTGCAGCAAAGGCTTGAACTGTCCCTACCCACCACCACCTTCCTCCACTTGGCCAAGCTCGTCCTCACCCTCAACAACTTCTCTACCCATCTCCCACACTTCCACCCTCAACCCCTCTCTTCCCTCCTGCAACAGCGATAGGATTCCCCTTTTCCTTACCTTCCATCCCACCAGCATCCACATCCAGAAGATCATCAGCCGCCATTTCCTCCTCCTCCAGCAAGATGCCCCCACCAGACACAATTACCCTTCCCCACTCCCTTGCCCACCTTCTGCAGGGACCATTCCCTCTAGAATACCCTGGTCCACTCTTCCTTCACTCCCTACATCCCCCCCACAGCCCCATGGCACCCTCCCCTGCAACCGCTGAAACTGTAACACCTGCCCATTTACCACCTCCCATCTCAGTACCCAAGGGCCCAAACATACCTTCCAGGTGAAGCAGCACTTTACCTGCACTTCATGCAATCTAGTCTACTACATTCACTGCTTACAATGTGGTCTCCTCTACATAGGGGAGATGAAGCATAGACTGGGTGACCGCTTCACAGAACATCTGCATTCTACCTGCTAAAAAAGACCCTGAGCTCCCTGTTCCCTGCCACTTTAACACACCACTCTGTTCCCTGGCCAACACCTCATTTTCTACTTGGGGACCCTGCAGCCCTCAAGACTGAATATCGAGTCCAATAATTTTAGGGCTTGAACTCTCCCATGTCTTAGCCCCCTACCCCATACACCAGGCCTTGTTATCACGTACTCTGCCATTAGACACTACCTATTGTTAGCCACTAACAGTCTCCATGAACAGCTATTCACCCTCCTAGCCAGATCAATATCCACTCCTTTGTCTGTCCAACTGTTGTTCTCTCTCTTTTGGGCTCTACCCTCACCTATCGTTAACTCCTGACCCCCTCACCCCTCCCTATTTTCTGCATTTAAACTGACATTTTCCTTGCTACCATCAGTTCTGAGGAAGTGTACCTGGACCTGAAACGTTAACTCTGATTTTTCTTCACTGGTGTTGCCAGACCTGCTGAGCTTTTCCAGCAATTTCTGCTTTTGTTTCTGATTTCAATGAAGTTATCTCTGGCTTCTCGGGCTGGGTACGTTGTTCTGTTGGGCTCTCTTGTCTGTACCACCCATTCAATGACCTGATCCCTGCCCTCACCTTCATTTTCATCCTCGTTTTCATCTTGAGCAAATTGCTGTCAATTCTCGCATAAAGCAGCCTGCTTGATTGGTACCCCATCCACTTCCTTCAACATTCACTTCCTCCGCCACTGATGTAGAGTGGCAGCAGTGTGTACTGTGCATTGCAGCAACTCATCAAGGCAGCTTTGACAAACCTGCAACCATTATCATCAGCTCAGAGGACAAGGCCAGCAGGTGCATGGGAATACCACCATCTGCAAATTCCCCTCCAAGTCATATACTATCCTGACGTGGAACAATATAACCATTCTTTCACTGTCACTGGGTCAAAATCTTGTAACTCACTTTGTAATGGCACTGTAGATGTGCCTAGGCAACATGGACTGCAGCAGTTAAAGAAGGGAGTTCAGCATCATTTCCCTGAGCCAATTAGGAATGAGCACCAAATGCTGGCTTTGTCAGCAGTGCCTACATCCTATAAAAAAATAAAAAGAGATCTTGACACTTGCAGGCAGGTAGCCCATCCTGCTTTCTCGAAAAACACTTGCAGGCATCTGTTAGCAGCATACAGACAGAGAACTGGCCTGCCAGCTAATGCTCTAACTTTTCAAGCCTGCTTGCCTATGTGCCCACTTTCAATAGCGGCTAAAGATTCAGTCATGGGTGGGTGTGCAGAGATGGACAATTTGCTGTTCAAATGAGTTAATTGGTAATCCTGGAAGGTATTTTAACTGCACTACTCAAAAACTTGTGTTCTATGTTTCATTTATGCTGATGAGTAAAAACCACTTCAGAGAGCAGTAAAATTTGTCGGCATCCCTAATCCAGCAGAACCCAGACATCCCTTGTCAAATATAGTCTGGCTACAGAAGCTGGCGTGTGTAAGGGTGGAAACTTTCACAGAAGTCATACCACGAAAACAATATAGTCCTGTAGTCCCTCAAAATGAATGTAATGGAAATAACAGATTTGAAAAAAATAGAAATAAGAATCTAATCTTAGCTGTTCAAGGAATGAAGGAAGTTAAGATTATTCATAACTGCAGCACACTCAACCACCACCCATGGCTAAGTGATAGGACTTACCTATCACCTCAAAGAAATGTGCCTGCAATGATCAACGATCTCTGTGGCATGGATTTCCCCTTTCCTTACTTGAATTTGAATCTGGCACCAAATCAAAGGGATCCCCAAGTGTACAACAACAATGATGTAATCTTGCAGAATAGGAAGCCAATCAGATTGAAGAATTCACTCAAGCAACAATTCAAGAAATAAAATGAATTTATTGACCACTTTGTGTCAATTTCTGTAAATGTTATAGAATGACTGGTATATATACATTAGAAGCTGCAATATAAACTTTCTTTAAAAAAAACTTTCCTCCTTAGAATGGAAAGAAAGATTGGAATTACAAAAATATAAGGCAAGGTTTCCAGAGTGGTTTTTCAGTAGAATATATAGCTTAGTGCACCAGTTAGAAATCTAGTTGCACTTCATTTATGAAGTAGAACTTTCTTATCTATTCTTAACGGAGATAGTAGATTAGAGGTTACATTCTTATTAGTACAGTGCTTTCCAATTCTTTGCAATTTACACGGACTGCAGTGCATTTATGCATGTGCACACAGTTTGCAGTCAGTGTTAGTGGAGAATTGACTGACCGCTGATATTTTCTGCACTCAACCATCACAGTTATTAATTCTACTGAAAAACTAAGGCCATTATTGGACACTTAATCAAATCATTTATTATTGCATTATAGACAGCAGTTTACCACCTATATCTACAAACTCGAAGGAATGTAAAGAGACAAGAACACCATGACACACCATCTGGCAGTGGCTTGGATCTGAAATTTTCTGGAGTGTTGTTTAGACTGAGTAGGTTGAATAGATGAGCACTACCATTGTCACAGACTAAACCAGATGCATCCCAGGCCTTGCTTCTGGAATGTTGTTTAGCCACTTATGAAGGAAGCTGATAAATGTATGTGTGAAGTCTCTCACTGTACAGTCTTTCCTTGACACCAGATGTAGGAATTAGGGCATGCCTCCAAAATGGGAGAGGTAGCTACTTCAGAAAAGTTTCTGAGGGTGGTTGACAGGTGTTAAGCGCTCAACAATGTAGGATTCATTTTCCTCAACAATACTTAATCTGAGGATCCTCCGGCGTAATCTTGTCAGCCATCATGTTTGTGTCCTTAAATAACTTCCTTAAACATTGGTCTGTAATAGCAAATAACTAACACTGAAACGGTCTACTATGTGCTGAGGATGAAGCATTCTTTCATTTGCAGCTGAATGCTACTGATGACGGCACAACAGAAAGATTATGCACTTTGTCTTGGGAATTAAACTGTTAATAAATTATGGCTTAAGAAGAATCTCTTTACATTTCTGTGGACAATGACGAAGCAGAGAAGAGTAATTTCTGAGCTTGTACACAGAAAATGACTGCAAATGTAGACAGATTGTCATAAAAACCCAATTGGCTCACGAATGATCAGGGAAGGAATCTCACTCTCTTTGCTGATTTGATTCTAGTCATTGTCTGTGTTCGGTATGGATGAGTGGGACCGAAGGGTCTGTTTCTGTGCTGTGTGTCTATGACTCTATATTACATGTCGTTGACTCTAGTAAATATCCTCTGGAGCAGCCTTGACCACCACTTCTGGGAACAAAGAATGTGTAATAAACATAGCTTTGTCAACATCACCCATATTGTCAGAACAACCAATTAAAAACATTTCTGCAACAGTTCTGCAAATAAATAAAAACATTTCTATGCTTCTTTGTAAGTCAGTGAGACACAACTAAGCCAGATTAGATGTACTATGTATTTGTTTGTAGCATGTTAGAGGTCAATTTAACTTTTCAATATGAGTTTGCAACCTGATATGCTGAGAAGTAAAACAACATTACACTACTTCAATGTTTCAGACAATAAAACATCTGAGGACATTGGAATTTAAACCATATGTGATATTCATCAAGCCACCATCACTTGAACGCCTCAGAGAAACCAGAAAGAATGCAAAAATCATTTCAAGCAAAGATGACAAAGGTTCTGCCAAACCATTCACGGTATGTTTTGCAGTTTATATAGACAGGGAAACCTTTTATAATCAAAACTGTTTCAGATGAGTATAAAGTTTTCATTCATATTTGTGTTTGTTTTGGGTAAATATGGGGTGATGGAATTGATTCTGCTGTTCATTCTTGGGTGACTTAGAATGTGTACATCTCCCAGTAAACTATCTTTACAATGTATCTGTGCTCTCAAGGTGAAGATCATACACAAGTGAAAGATTTGAAGTTTTTGAAGTTGTCTTAATGGTGTGTGCGGTTAGAGTAGTAGCAAACTTGTAGCCAGATTCATGTCCACAGAGGGATCGTTTCCATTAGACTCTTAAGCAGACGTCTCATTGAAGAATGACTGTTGATTTGTACTAGGACATCGTTTCCAGAAGTAAAAGTGTACCTTAGCCACTCGAATATCAATTTTCTTATGCTCCAGGGGTTCTTGGACAATAGAAGAATGTAAATTCTCACTGGTGGAACATGAAACTAGTTGAAACAAACAGAGTAGCATTCTGTCTCTTTTTGAGATGAAAAAAGCAACAGATATAAGGCCAAATCTTTCTGGGAAAAAGCATTAGATTCACAATGCATTCCATTTTTAATGTGCAAGTCACCCAGCAAGGTCAGGGGAATAATAGACATGACATCACCTCAGGAGCAATTTGGAGTGGGCAATAAATGCTGGTTTTGCCTTAATGCCTACATGCCATAAATATATTTTTTAAAATAATCCATTAATTACTGATCAGTTTAAACTTCTCCAGTGTTTGCTTTGCAACACACAGCTCAACCTCAACCTCTCAGAACTTTCTGGATTCACACACTAATTGGCCATTTAAACCTGTCACAGAAAGACATGGTTTAGAGTTAATGGTTTAGAGTTAAAGAACCCTTTTAGCTATGCAATCATTTAGGCAACGCTAATCAACCCCTTTAGCTCAGAAAGCAAGCATTTAATATGTTGAGTCCCAATCCAGCATATAATAAATTCTTCCTGGAGACTTTTAGTATTTACCTTTTTCTAGATTTTCCCATCACACTCTCTCTCTTTCTCTGGTAATGCAATTGTTCTTATTCTGATGTTGTTTTGCAGCTGTTAGTTTAACTCCATTATCACAAAATGTTGAGTTCAGTTTTGCTGAAGTGACAATTTGGGGAGTTTCATGCATGTTTTCTCTCTATGAGCTGGAGTGAGTTGTTTCATACTTTATCTCATTATGTATCAATCACACCTCTATGGTGCCCTGCTCACCAGCGCAGAAATACTCGTCACTACCCAGAACAAAGAACAGTACAGCACAGGAACAGGCCCTTCAGCCTACTTAGCCTGCACTGACACACGACACCTCTTCTAAACTAAAGACATTTTACCTGCACGTGGTCCGTATCCCTCTATTTTTGGCCTATTCATGTATCTATCAAGATACCTCTTAAATGTTACTGTTGTATCTGCTTCTACCATCTCCTCTGGCAGCGCATTCCTGACACTTGCCACTCTCTGTATAAATAACTTGTCTCACATCTCCTTTCAACTTTCCCCCTTTTACCTTAAACCTCTGTCCCCTTGTAATTGACTCTAATAATTTTGTAAACTTCTATCAGGCTGTCCCTCAGCCTCTAATGTTCAACTGAAGACAAACCAAGTTTGTCCAACCTCTCCATATAGCTAATATCTTCCAGATCAGGCAACATCCTGGTAAACCTTTTCTGTACCCTCTCCAAAGCCTCTACATCTTTCTGGTAGTGTGTTAACCAGAACCATACACAATGTTCAAATGTGGCCTAACTAATGTTCTGTACAGCTGTCAATACAGTGTGGAACTGGAGGGCACTGATGAGTCCTCATGAAGGGTCCCGATCCGAAACGTCGACTTTCCTGCTCTTCTGATGCTGCCTGACCTGCTGTGTTCCTCCAGCTCCACATTGTATCGACTCTGACTCCAGCATCAGCAGTTCCTGCTACCTTCTATACAGTTACAACATAGCTGGCCAATTTTTATAATCTATGCCCGACCAATGAAGACAAGCATGCCCTATAAGCCTTTTTGACCACTTTATCCACTTGTTACTATCTTCAGGGAACTGCAGACCTATATGCCTAGATCTTTGAGTTCTGAGGAAGGGTCACCGGACCCGAAACATAACTCTGATTTTTTTTCTTCACAGATGCTGCCAGACCTGCTGAGCTTTTCCAGCAATCCTCATTGCTATCTGCAGCTCTCCCAATCTTTTTATCATCTACAAACTTATTAATCAGACCATCTACATTCTCCACCAAATCATTTATACGTATTACAAACAACAGGTCTCAGCACTGATCCCTGTGGAACACCATTAGTCACAGATCTTCAGTCAGAAAACCACCTTTTCAATGCTATTCTGTGTCTTCTATGACCAAGCCAGTTCTATACCCATCTTACCAGCTCACTGCAGATCCCATGTGGCTTCACCTTCTGTATCAGCGAGCCATGAGGAACCTTAACAAAGGCCTTGCTAACATCTATGTAGACAACATCCAACACCCTGCCCTCATCAATTGTCTTTGTCACTTCCTCCAAAAAACTCATTCAAGTTTGTGAGATGCGACATTTCCCACACAAAGCCATGCTGCATGTCACTAAGTCCATACTTTTCCAAAAGTGAATAAATTCTGACCCTAAGAATTTTCTCCAATAATTTCTTTGCTACTGACATGGGGCTCACTGGCCTGTAATTTCCTGGATTATCCGTGTTGCCCTTCTTAAACAAAGGAACAACATTGGTTATTCTTCAATCCTCTGGGACCTCACTATGACTAAAGAAGATACAAAGATTTTATACAGGGCCCCAGCAATTTCCTCACTCACCTCCCTCAGAATTCTAGGATAGATCCCATCAGGTCCTGGGGACTTGTCTATCTTAATGCTTTTCAAAACACTCAACACCACCTTTTTTATATCAACATGGCCTAGCATATCATCATTTTTATTCATTTGTGGGATGTGGGCGTCGCTGGCTAGCCAGCATTTATTATCCATCCCTAGTTGCCCAAGAAGGTGGTGGTGAGTTGCTTCTTGAACTGCTGCAGTCCATGTGCTGTAGGTTGACCCAGAATGCCAGAAGAGAGGGAATTCCAGGATTTTGACCCAGCGACAGTGAAGGAATACAATATATTTCTAAGTCAGTATGGTGAATGGCTTGGAGGGGAACTTACAGGTGGTGGTGTTCCCATGTATCTGTTGCCTTGGATTCTTTTAGATGGAAGTTGTCGTGGGTATGGAAGGTGCTGTCTGAGAATCTTTGGTGAATTTCTGCAGTGCATCCTGTAAATAGTACACACTGCTTTTACTGAGCATCAGTGGTAGAGAGAGTGGATGCTTGTGGATGTAGTGCCAGTCAAGTTGGCTGCTTTGTCCTTGATGGTGTCAAGCTGCTCGAGTGTTATTGGAGCTGCACCCATCCAGGCAAGTAGGGAGTATTCCATCACACTCCTGATTTGTGCCTTGTAGATGATGGACAGGCTTTGGGGAGTTAGGAGATGAGTTACTTGCTGCAGTTTTCCTAGCCTCTGGCCTGCTTTTGTAGCCACTGTATTTATGTAGTGAGTCCAGTTGAGTTTCTGGTCAATGATAACCCCCACGGTGTTGATCATGGAGGATTCAATGATGGTAACATCATTGAATGTCAAGGGGCAGCAGTTAGATTGTCTCTTATTCATGATGGGCATAGCCTGGCATTTGTATGACATGAATGTCACTTGCCACTTGTCAGCCCAAGCCTGGATATTGTCCAGATCTTTTTGCATTTGAACTTGGACTGCTTCAGTATCTGAGGAGTCGTGAATCGTACTGAACATTGTGCAGTCATTGGTGGATGGAGGGAAGGTCGTTGATGTAGCAGCTGACCAACTGATAGAATCCCTGCAGTGTGGGAACAGGCCCTTCGGCCCAACAAGAGCCTTGGAGCATCCCACCCAAACCCATCCCCCTACGTAATCTACGCATCCCTAAACACTTCGGGCAATTTAGCATGACCAATCCACCTAGCCTGCACATCGTTGGACTGTGGGAGGAAACCGGAGTACCCGGAAGAAACCCACGCAGACACGGAGTAACACAGACAGTAACCCGAGGGTGGAATCGAACCTGGGTCCCTGGTGCTGTGAGGCAGCAGTGCTAACCACTGAGCCACCGTGCTGCCCCTAAACTGCTCTGGTCTTTGTGTATATTTAAGGCTGAGATAGATTCTTGATCAGTAGGGGAATCCAGAGTTACAGCGAAAGGGCAGGAAAATGGATGTGAGACATATCGGATCAGCCATGATGCTGTTGAATGGCTGAGTAGGCTCGAGGGTCGATCGGCCTGCCCCTGTTCTTATTTCTCATGGTCTTATTAGTGTACACATTTTTGTTTTAAATTTAGGAAATAATATAATGCCACTGGCGCCAACTGAATAACTCAAACTGTAGTGTTAATACCTGATTTTTGCTTGTGATTTGGAGACTGAATTTAGCCTGTTAGTTATTTAATGAAAACCATGAATGTGTCACCAGGTTCCTACTCTGTTTTGTCTCTGTGTCATGCAGCTCCCTCTAATTCCATGCACTTTCTGATCTCTCTCTATACCAATGGCTGAGAATTGCACATATGTGGACAACAAATGACAGAATAGTAAGAACTGCCATGCTGGAGTCTGAGATAACACTGTGTGGAGCTGGAGGAACACAGCAGGCCAGGCACCATCAGAGGAGCAGGAAAGCTGAAATTTTGGGTCGGGACCCTTCTTCAGAAATGCAGGAGGGGTAGGGTGGAGCGGATAGGGCGGGAGGGAAGACGGCCAGGTCAATGAGGCAGGGATGAGAGGGGGTGCTGGTCTTGAGATGAGGTCAGAGGTGGGGAGATTTTGAAGCTAGTAAAGTCCACATTGAGACCATTGGGTTGTAGGCTTCCAAGGCGGAATATGAGATGCTGTTCCTCCAGTTTCCGGGTGGCATCATTGTGACACTGGAGGAGGCCCAGGATGGACATGTCGTCCAGGGAGTGGGAGGGGGAGTTGAAGTGGTTTGTGACTGGGAGGTGTTGTCGTTTGTCGCGAACCGAGCATAGGTGCTCTACAAAGCGGTCTCCGAGCCTCCACTTGGTCTCATTGATGTAGAGGAGACCGCATCGGGAACAGCGGATACAATAGACCACATTAGCAGATGTGCAGGTGAACATCAGTTTGATGTGGAAGGTTTTTTTGGGGCCTGGGATGGAGGTCAGGGGGGAGGTGTAGGGGCAGGTGTAGCACCTCCTGCGGTTGCAGGGAAAAGTGCCCGGGTGTGGTGGGGCTAGTGGGGAGTGGGGAGTGTGGAGCGGACAAGGGAGTCGCAGAGAGAGCGGTCCTTCCAGAAGGCAGATGAGGGTGGGGAGGGAAAAATGTCCTTGGTAGTGGGGTCAGATTGCAGGTGATGGAAGTGGCGGAGGATGATGCGTTGGATCCGGAGGTTAATGGGGTGATACGTGAGGACAAGGGGAATTCTGTCTTTGTTTTTATTGCGGGGAGGGGGTGCGAGGGCTGAGGTGCAGGAAACACAAGGGCGTTTTCGACCACTGAGTGGGGGACGTTGCGGTCCTTGAAATACGAGGACATCTGAGATGATAGGCATGTGTTCAACAATCGTACTTTGCTTGATTTGCCCCCTGATTTAAATAGTTCATTGACACTACTAGCTTTATGAAAATTAAATCTTAATAGCACTCATAGAACTGCAACAATTAGCATGCAAGTGAAAGAAGATTGGATACGCATGGAAAATAATTGATTACCTGCTTTAAGATTTCAGCATTAATTGCCACTTAAGTGAAATTTTATATGCCACAACCTAATTTCATCCATTACATAATGGCTATCTTTGGAAAATAGAATATTTGTAGGAGTATAATTAAGGTAATGATGCTACCCTGTTAAGAAAATGCTACTTATACCAGAAATAGCAGGTCAAAAATACCATTCCATGATATCGCTTGGCATAGGTATTGCAATATTAATTTGTTCTTTTATTAAAAAACATTACTGACTGCTTAAAAAAATAAATTATCAGTAACCAATGTTTAAAATACATGTACAACACCCACGCGCAGAGAAGGTTTATAGTAACAGCTTTCTAGAGACACAGGAAATCAGCAGAAATAATCATTCCAGAATTTTTGGATATTATCCATCTTTTATAAACCTTTCAGTGTTGTAACACATTTCTGGCTAGCAGTAGGCTTGACCAGTTATGCAAGCAGAAAGCAAATATGCACTTTTGATGTTAACACCTGGAGTTGTGGGTGATGATGACATAAATCTGTCCACTGGGATCTGGGACCCTAGCTTAGAAAGTAAAAGATTTTATTGCCTTGCTGCAAACAAGAAATAGAATAAGTGCCATCATGTTTTCAACATGGAAAAAACGGGGCTTGTACTGATACAGGCCTGATAATTTAATGTCGAACAGTATTTTTACCTTTTCCAATTCATATCCAAGTTACCACACATTCCACCACCAGGCAGCAGGCTAACATAGATAGTGATCATGAATTCTTCATGTAGTTGGTACCTTGTTGCTGCTGAATTAGCAGTGGTTTTGCACATAGAAAATGGGCATCAAGCAGCTTCAATATGAAACAATGTCAGAAGACCAGAGTTGACTGAATTGGCTGAGTGAATGCACAATTTTTAAATAGATTTGAAAATATGTAATTTTAATTTTGCTCAAAAAAATTGAGCATCACTGACAAGACCATTTATACCCTTCAAAATCTACTGGTGGAAATCAGTTATGCAGCACTAACCTATTCTTCAGTTTTGTGTCAACAGAAATAGCAAACATTGATCTTTCTGACGTGGCAGTTTTTATTTCCAAATATTTAAAGAGCGAGTGATTTAAAAGCCCTAACATCTTACCAGATCCTTTGTCAGTTTCAATTACTTTATTTACTACTTACACACATTTATGTTCACTTGTAATAATGCCAAAGAATAGATCATACCCCAACTATGCTCCTCTCCAAAGAACTCCAGTAAGTTTAGACACTCTCCTGATAGATTTAAAGTGCAGAAGTCATGTTTTGGATTTCCCGTTAATGAAAATTAATGTACAGTTGCCATAATGAATCACTTGGTTTACCTGATCCTATTTGCCTGAACCCACTTCCTACCCTTAAGATGAAAACAGCAAGGACTAAGTACAGGAGCAATACTTCTGGATTTGGGCTTCTGGCAACATTTATGGCAAATCCATAATTTATGGGAGATAGTAGGAACTGCAGATGCTGGAGAATCTGAGACAGCAAGGCATAGAGCTGGATGAACACAGCAGACGAAGCAGCATCATAGGAGCAGGAAGGCTGACGTTTCGGGCCTAGACCCTTCTTCAGAAGAAGAATCTAGGCCTGAAACGTCAGCCTTCCTGCTCCTATGATGCTGCTTGGCCTGCTGTGT
>NC_063333.1:33969314-34028615 GCF_021869965.1 Rhincodon typus | reverse complement strand
CGCATCATCCTCCGACACTTCCGCCATCTGCAATCCGACCCCACCACCAAAGACATTTTTCCCTCCCCACCCTTATCTGCTTTCCAGAGGGACCACTCTCTCCGTCACTCCTTTGTCCGCTCCACACTCCCCTCCAGTCCCACCACACCCGGCACTTTTCCTTGCAACCGCAGGAAGTGCTACACCTGCCCCTACACCTCCCCCCTCACCCCCATCCCAGGCCCCAAGAAGACTTTCCACATCAAGCAGATGTTCACCTGCACATCTGCTAATGTGGTATACTTGTCCGCTGTTCCCGTTGTGGCCTCCTCTACATCGGGGAAACCAAGCGGAGGCTTGGGGACCGCTTTGTGGAACACCTACGCTCGGTTCATACTAAACAACTGCACCTCCCAGTCGCGAACCATTTCAACTCCCCCTCCCATTCCTCAGACGACATGTCCATCCTGGGCCTCCTGCAGTGCCACAACGATGCCACCCGAAGGTTGCAGGAACAGCACCTCATATTCCACTTGGGAACCCTGCAGCCCAATAGTATCAATGTGGACTTCACAAACTTCAAAATCTCCCCTCCACCTACCACATTCCAAAACCAGCCCAGCTCGTCCCCGCCTCCCTAACCTGTCCTTCCTCCCACCTATCCCCTCCTCCCACCTCAAGCCCCACCCCCATCTCCTACCTACTAACCTCATCCCACCCCCTTGACCTGTCCGTCCTCCCTGGACTGACCTATCCCTTCTCTAACTCCCCACCTACACTCACCTTTACTGGCTCCATCCCTGCCTCTTTGACCTGTCTGTCTCCTCTCCACCTATCTTCTCCTCTATCCGCCTCCCCCTCTCTCCCTATTTATTTCAGAACCCCCTTCCCCTCCCCCATTTCTGAAGAAGGGTCTAAGCCCGAAACGTCAGCTTTCCTGCTCCTCTGAAGCTGCTTGGCCTGCTGTGTTCATCCAGCTCTACACCTTGTTATCTGAGAATTAAACCCATTCTTTTGGCATTACTCTGTATCACAAACCAGCTAGCCAGCAACTGAGCTAACGGATCTTTCAACCAAAGCTGCAATGAGGTCAGGAGCTGAGTGGCCCTAGTGGAACCCAAACTGGGCATCACGGCGTAGGTCATTGCCATTGGTGTCCCAAGTGCATCATGGTTGCTCAGTTTTGTGCTGGTAGATCTGTTCAATGTCTGTCCTATTCAGCACAGTGATCGAACCACAGAACACATTACAAGGTGTAACCAACGTGAAGGTGGAACTTTGTCTCCACAAGGACTGTGCGGTGGTCAATAGTATCAATACTGTCATGGACAGATGCATGTGCAGCAGACAGATTGCTGACGATGAAGTCAAGTATGATTTTCCCTCACCACTTGCTGCAGACCCAGTCTAGCATTTAGGCTCTTTTGGACTCAACTAGCTTGACCAGTGGTGCTACTGCAAGGCACTCTTGGTGGTGCATATTGAAATTCCCAACCCAGGATGCATTCTGCATCCATACGACTTTCAGTGCTCCCTCCAAAAGTTGTTCACCATGGAAGAGCACAGTGTCATCAGCTAAGGGAGGATGGTTTATGGTAATCAAAAGGAGGTTTCCTTGTCCATGTTTGACCTGATACCATAAGACTTCATGGGGCCCAGAGTCAATGTTGAGGTCTCCCAGAACAATGCCTTTATGGAATGAGCTGCCAAAGGAGGTGATGGGGGCTGGTACAATTCCACCATTTAAAAGGCATCTGTATGGGTATATTAAAAAGAAGGGTTTAGAGGGACATGGGGCAAATGTTGGCAAATGGGACTAGATTAATTTAGTCAGCATAGACAAGTTGGACCGAAGGGTCTGTTTCCATGCTGTACAGCTCTATGGCTCTATGACTGTATACTACTGTGCCGCCAACTCTGTTGGGTCTGTCATGCCAGTGGGTCATTGAGTGACGTTGAGTGTAAGGTGTAATTATGTGAGTATGCAAATATCGGGGTGTTGTTTGACTAGTCTGTGAGGCAGCTCTCCCAATTTCAGACTAGTCTCAGATGTCAGTAAGGAATGGCTGGCTAGGCCATTTCAGACAGCATTAATAGCCAATCACATTGCTGTGGGTTTGAAGTCACATGTCGACTAGACTAATCATAGCAGATTTCCTTCCATGAAGGACATTAGTGAGCAAAACAGGGCTTTTCTGACAGTGGTTTCACGATCATCATAAGACTCTTAATTCCAAATATTTATTGAGTTCAAATTCCATTGTCTGCCATGGCGTGATTTGAACCTAGGTCCCCAGATCATTATCACAGTTTCTGGATTAATAGTCTAGCGAAAATACCATTAGGCCATTGCCTTCCCATAGGATGCTAAATGAAGATTTTTTAGATATTTTAGCTGAAAATAAATGCTTGAAATTCATTCAATTCATGATTAGTTGTTAGATTTTCAAACTGGAAACACCAGTCATGGGTCACCATTTAAGGTAAACTGTGTTGCCTTATATTTCTAAACAAGAAAATCCTAAAAACATTCAACACAAATCTAGTAAAGGAGTTAGTGAGAATGAAAAAGAAGTCCCGAAAGTGTATCAGTAAACCCCAAAAGCAAAAGTAAGCCCTTGAAAATACACGACAATACTCTGACCCCTTGCATTGTGCCGTGGATGACAGCAATTGTTGTTGGCTTTCACAGTTTTGCACACAAACTCCAGATCTCAACTGCACTATTATAAAGATTCCTATCCATAAGGAGAAAATTAAATTTAAGGGAATATTATTTTGGATTGTTCAACCTGCTCATCAGTAATGAACAGTTGGAGTAATAGCAATATTAAAGAAGACTACAAGTTGGTCATGTGACTTCCATCTTGGCTTATAAATAGCATGTGGCAATAAGAAACAAAAAGGATCTTTTTGAACAAAGTAAGTCAAACATGCAGTTGACTAAATATATGAGACACAAACTTAATGCACCCTGAGAAAATTTTTCTCAGGGCTCAAATTACCCTCTATCATTGGGTTAGAAGTGATTATAGAAGATTGAAATGCTCTTTGCTACATCAGAACTTTTATTTACTGCAACAAGTTACAGTAGAGCAATTAAATTGCTGTATGAAGGAAACATACTGGTGTTCAAAGAGCTAAAGTCATTATTATTTACCATACATTAATATGAGTTTAAAAATTCAGAAAGACTAACAAACCAAAATAACTTCAGTCTTTACTTACATGGCATTGTACGTCCAACAGGCACACTTTATTCTTAGCCAATACATGTCGAACAGAATCTATACTTGTTCCATACAAGTTTCCTCTGTATTCTCCATGTTCAATAAATCTGGAGAAAATAACAAGCAGAAGAAAGTAGGTCAACTGCTGAACTATACTTTTAAAAAACATTCTCTGCTTTTTAAAATGTTGAAACTATACATAATGCATGCAGTCAGGCCACTTAGAGCAACAAAATGCTTTCAGTTATTTGATGTCATTGAAATAAATTCAAATAAAATCTGCAGCATTAACAGAAAAGACACTATACAACTAAGCAACACACTGCTTCTTCAAAGGCACATCTAAACTTTGTAGAACAGATCAAATTATTTCTAATATCTATTTAACAGATTGAAAATGCATGGCACAAGTTTATGACATGAAGAACACAGCGATGTCAAGTTTAAAAGTTTGATAACAGAATAAAACGGTAACATTTAGCTCCCTGAGCAACTTGCCGATCTGATTTCCCAAGTAACCTATTGTTCATATATTCCGATACTTTTCATCACTGCATCTGAAACTTTCCAGATGTGCTGGCATGAAACAGAGTGTGCCATTTTTTTAAACTTACTTGTTATTTTGTACATCTGTCTCAAACAAGTGCTTGGAAATAAAATGATATTCCACTCCGTCAGTTTCCTGGCTTCTTTTTGGCCTTGTTGTATCTGCGAATGACAAAACATAAAAAAAAAACATTTTTAGTATTGCTAATATTCAACTGGTTGTTTAAAATTAGTTTAAAGTATCAGAACAGATATTATCAATGCCATTTGCCTTTAGGCTTTTAAAGAAGCTAAGTGTAGCCTAAGCAACAAGTTTCTAGCTTTTTTTTCTATTTTATTGGAACATTTGGCAATTAGGCCTGTCTACAGAAACATAATTAAAGCACTTGAAAATTTCTGAATGTTGTATCCAGAGAATTTCTAAATGAAAATAAATTACAAATGACATATTACTTTATAAAATCCAGCATTATTCCTACTGCTAATAGAAAATCTAGCTATGTTATGTGGTTTAATTTTAATGTCACCACCACTGTTGCTATTCAGAAATATGGCAAACTGTCATTTTATTCGTCAGCATAGTCCACGTTAAAGCCAAAGCATGAGGCATTGGAATGGCATTTTATACAGTAGACTGAAAAATTTTTTCCTCTAAACCTTATAAATGTCATGACGGCTGTGAAAATCTGACAATTATAATGAAAAAAAAGAAATAATATCATACCAGAAAGAAAACTCTTCCTGATTTAAGAAAAATAATTGACTGTGTAATCTTTCCTCCGTTTGAATAATACCATTGAAGCCTTTCTTTTGTTTAAACAATAGAGGATTTTTTTAAACATAGAATGCATGTGACACAGAAATTATTAAAAAAAAGTTATTGTTGCTCCAACAGAACATCCCGAGTCTTTTAGGTTACATTTTTTGAAGTCACAGAGACAGGATCGCATTTCATTAAATATTTCATAAATTTTCCTGGCAAGTATACTATGTTTTGATTAGAACTGGCTCCTGTATAAAAAAACTACAGACTAACCTATTCTCCTGTGATTAACTGTACAACCAGATAGTAAAAAAAGGTGCAATGATAATGGAAAAAAATGTCAGACTTGCACACGATATAGGGATTGTAAAGTTTATGTCATAAAGCATAAGAAAATCAAAATGATTTTTGGAATGGATCCTCATCGAAAGACTGGCTTGAAGCCTTTAGGTTTTGATGAATTATTGTGCACAACAAATCTTCATTACACCATGGAAAAGTTGCAATTTTGCTCACCTCCAACTGGTTTCTTTTTACTGTTTTATCAGTCAGTATCAAAAGTCTATCAGAAAAATAAATATCACTCCTTCTAGCTTTGCTATGGAATTGAAAATGTGACTTTACAAATGAATTGTTGGAACAGATCATTGGCTACAATTCTAATAGGTGGGAAACTTTAGGATTAGTTGACCGAATTTCTTACATTTCAGCAAATTCCTAAATGCTGTTAATCTCCTACATTCGGAATAAAATTAATTAGGATCTTCTTTATTTCACCTGATAATAATAAAATCTACATTCTTGTTAGCTTAATATTTATAAACTATTAAACATGGATACATGACCACCATGGTTAACCAGTGACAACAGAATGGTTTGCACATTTCCCATTTAATGGCTGCCAATTATTATCAACTAATTTGCTGTTTAATTTGTACAGTCACAGATACATAAAAGTAGACATGCTTCTATGTAATAAGTGCATGAACTGTTTTTCCAATGCATGCATGGTGAGAGGCCGCTGGCTAGGCCAGCACCTATTGTCCTGATGAGGGTGGTGATACTTTGCCTTTTTGAACCACTGCAATCTTCATGTATGGTGACACCCACAGTACTGCAAGGGAGGGAGTGCCAGGACTTTGACTCAGTCAGAACAATATAGTTCCAAGTGAGGATGGTGAATGGCTTGCAGATGGTGGCGTTCCCATGCAACTTCTGCCCTTGTCCTTCAAGGTGGTAGAGACTCTGAGTATGGAAAATGATGTCCGTAGTAGCCTTTGAGAGTGATTGTGGCACATCTTTTAGGTGGTACACACGGCTGCTGCTGTGTGTCAGTGGTGCAGGTGGTCGATGGATGGCAAATAATATGGTTTTCTTTTGTACAGTTTCTCCAATTTTGTTGCAGCTGCACCCATTCAGAAAAGCAAAGATTATTCCATCAAACCCCTGATTTATGTCTTGTTAATCATGGACAGTGGTGGAAGAGGCAGCAGGTAAATTAGTTATTCCAGAATTCCTAGTTTCTAAGCTGTTCTTTTGGCCACAGTATTTATGTGCAAGGTCCTCTTCAATTACTGGTTAATGTTAACATGCCGGATGTTGAAAGAGGGGTATTCAGTGATGCTAATGTCATTGATGGGAGATGATTAAACTCCCTCTTGTTATAAATAGCTATTGTCTGACATTTATGTAGCATAACACTAGTTGCTATACATTAGCCATGCTTGGATATCGTCTAAGTTTTGCTGCATATGAACATGGGTTACTTTGAAGTCCAAGAATGCATGAATGGTGCACATTGTATAATCACCAGTGAAGATCCTCACTTCTGACCTTATGATACTGGGAAGGTCTTTGTTGAAGGAGCTGAAGATGGTCCAGCCTAGGACAATAGCCCGAGGAACTCCTGCACAGATACCCTGGGACTGAGACGATTGACCACAAACAAACAATAATCCTGTTCTATTGGTATGACTTCAACCAGCAGACAGCTTCCTTCCAACCCCTGCCCCACTTCTCCTGTGAACCTCCCGACATTTAAACTGACTTGATGTCGTTGATGTCAAGGGGATGTCTAAATGGGCTCAGGGTGTCACATGAGTTACGAGGGGCTAAGAGGCTTGGTCAATAGGCATATGGTGGAATAGAAGAAGAGGGGCCAAGGAGAATAGATAGAGAGGCATAGGTGGCATGGTCATATGGGGATACAGGGGAGTGTGTGGTTACATGGCATTTGGCAGCAAGGAGTGAGAGGGTGACAGCCAGAGGGATGAGGTATATAACATAGGGAAGAAATGCAGCCAATTTTGACCAACAAAGTTGTGAATAAAATGGCCAAAAATCTGCTCTCATGGTGTCAGTTGAGAGATAAATATTGTACATGGCAATCTGAGAACTTCCCTGTTCCTTTTTGAACAGTGTAGCAGGACTGCAACAACACATGCACTTAATACCACCAAGCATCCGATTGTCATAGAATTATGCAGACTAAGTACCATAAAGGTTGACTGGATGACATAAATGTGGTGAAAAGTGACAGCAAAATAAAGCTGAGGTTCAAAACTCATTAAAAGCAAGAGATGAGCCCCTTTCTAGGAAGCCACAAGCAAGTCTTAATGAGATAATTCAATAAACTGTCAGTGATAGCTGTATTCCACACAATCTGAAACTTCATGGCACAGCATCGACTTGTTTTTGATATTCACTGGTGGGACATGGTTGTTGCTAGCTGGCCGGCAGTTATAGCCTGTCCCTAGTTGCCCTTGAGTTCGTGGTGGTGAGCTGCCTTTTTGAACTGCTGCAGTCCACATGCTTCATCATTAGCATCTATCCAGTGAACTAACTGTGGATCAAGGTGGTGTATGATTGATGATTTATTGTCACTTGCATTTTACAGTGAAATGCAATAAGATACAGTGAAAAGCTTTCATGAGTTGCCATAATCCAGTGCCTTTTTGATAGTTTAAGAATAAGAGAAAATAAGAAGATATAACTTAAAGAGAAGTCCATGTACGTACAAGTTCTGAGCTGGCTCAGAACCACCACCGTCTTGCCAGACCCAACCAAGGTCGAAGTCACCGATCCTCAGCCTCCACCTTTCATTGCTGGGCTGATTTACCTTCACCACTGCCTGCACCAGGCACACCAATGTCAGAGACGACAGCTGCAGCTGATGTTGCTGTGGTGCATTCCTGCCACTGCTTCGCCACCGTTAGTGATGGACCCAGCCAATGACAAAGTTGGCGATCCGCACGTGCCATCTTTCGTCGTTGGGCCTACCTCATTGATGTCACCTCAAGCTCGCTCTCCATGCAGGACTTGCTCGTAGGGGGGCATAACAAAAGCTGCACTAGGCGTGCCAAAAACCGTGTTGCCCAACTTAGTGAAGTTATGTTCCAGCATGAGATGGATCATCAGCAAATGCAGTATGCTGTAGACAGAAGTGAGCAATCCCACAACCACTCAATTCAATACTCAACAGTCGTCATGCATTTCAGTCCTGAATTGTGGTGGACTATTGAGCAACTAACTGGAAAAGGAACCTCAGTGAATTTCCTATCCTTAATAATGGAGGGAGTCCATCACCTTGGCGCAGAAAAACAAGCCTGAAGCATTTACTATCACTTTCAGCAGTAAGTGCCAAGAAGTTGATCTTGCATCTCATATACCAGTATTAAACCAATTCAATTCACTCCAGGTTATAAAAAGATCTGGCTGAGCATACTGGGCACTGGCCAGTTAGCTTAACTTCGGTAGTGGGGAAAATGCTTGAACCTATCATTAAGGAAGAAATAGCAAGACATCTGGATATAAATTGTCCTAATGGGAATACCCAGCATGTGTTCATGAAGGGTAGGTCATGTTTAACTAATTTGGTGGAATTCTTTGAGGACATTACTTGCATGGTGGACAATGGGGAACCTGTGGATGTGGTGTATCTGGATTTCCAGAAGGCATTTGACAAGGTGCCACACCAAAGGCGCTACATAAGATAAAGTTGCACGGTATTACAGGTAATGTATTGGCATGGATAGAGGATTGGTTGACCAGTAGAAAGCAAAGAGTAGGGGTAAATGGGTGTTTTTCTGGTTGGCGGTCAGTGGCTAGTGGTGTGCCTCAGGGATCAGTGTTGGGACCTCAATGGTTTACAATTTACACAGATGATTTGGAGTTGGGGACTAAGTGTGGTGTGTCAAAATTTGCAGATGACACTGAGGTGAGTGGTAGAGCAAAGTGTGCAGAAGACACAAAGTCTGCAGAGGGATATAGATAGTCTAAGTGAGTGGGCAAAGGTCTGGCAGATGGAGTACAATATTGAGAAGTGTGAGGTCATCCATTTTGGTAGGAATAACAGCAAAATGGACTATGTTTTAAGTGGTAAAAATTGCAGCACACTGCTGTGCAGAGGGACTTGGGTGTCCTTGTGCATGAATCGCTGAAGGTGGGATTGCAGGTGCAGCAGGTGATTAAAAAGGCAAATGGAATTTTGTCTGCCATTGCTCGAGGGATGGAGTTTAAAAACAGGGAGGCTATGCTGCAGCTGTATAGGGTCCTGGTGAGGCCACACCTGGAGTACTGTGTGCAGTTTTGGTTGTTCTCATTCCTTACTTGAGAAGAGATATACTAGCACTGGAGGGGGTGCAGAGGAGATTCACTCGGTTGATTCCGGAGTTGAGAGGGTTGGATTATGAGGACAGACCGAGTAGACTGGGATTATACTCATTGGAATTCAGAAGAATGAGGGGAGATCTTATAGAAACATATAAGATTATGAAGGGAATAGATAAGGTGGAGGCAGGGAGGTTGTTTCCGCTAGCAGGTGAAACTAGGACTAGGGGGCATCGCCTCAAATTAAAGGGAAGCAGATGTAGGACTGAGGTCAGGAGGAACTTCTTCACCCAAAGGGTTGTGAATCTGTGGAATTCCCTGCCCAGTGAAGTGTTTGAAGCTACCTCGCTGAATGTTTTTAAGGCAAGGCTAGATAAATTTTTGAACAGTAAAGGAATTAAGGGTTATGGTGAGTGGGCGGGTAAGTGGAGCTGAGTCTCAAAGATCAGCCATGATCTTATTAAATGGCAGGGCAGGCTTGAGGGGCCAGATGGCCTACTCCTGCTCCTAGTTCTTATGTTCTTATGTACTGCTTAGCAAGTACTGCTTAGCAAGGAAGACAGCTCCTGATAACATTTCAGCTCTAAGTCTGAAGACATGTTCTCCAGAACTGAATATATCTCTAAACAAGTTGTTCGAATATAGCTCTAACGCTAGCACAGAAAAATGAAAAATCCAATCCTGCTAATTACTGTCCCATCATTTACTCTCAGTCATAGAAATGATGGATGGTGTTATTGACAGTGTTAACCAGATTACCCATAATCTGCTCAACAATGCTGTTTTAGTTCCACCAGGATCAGTCAGCTCCTAAACTGTAATGGCTCTGGCCAGACATGAACAAAGGAGCTTAACTCCAGAGGTGACGTGATTGCAAGTGCCCTTGACATCAAAATGAAATTTGACCAAGGTGGCAAGGAGCCATAGCAAATTGAAGTCAATGGTTAATGGAGTAAATGTCTCCACTAGCTGAAGTCATTCCTGGGATGAAGGAAAATGATTATGATTGTTGCAGGAAAATCATTCCAGCCCCAAGAATTTCTGAAAGAGTTCCTCAGAGTAATATCTGAGGTGAAATAACCTCTCATTGCTTCCTCAATGAGTTTGTTTCATCCTAAGGCTAGAAGTGAGCATTCTTGATGATCAATGCTGAGTTCTTTTGCAACTTCCCAAGTAATATCTGTTTCACACAAGTGTCTGCCAATGACCAGCTAAACATGAATTAATATCATGGGGAAGGGATGAGGTTCCGTAGCACTATCTTCGCTGAATACCTACCACCAACATCAACACTGACCCACCACGTAAATACCACAGGTCAGAGACCGCAGATTCTGCGTCTTCCCAACTCCCCAAATACTTTACATGAACTACAATACACAAGTCAGTGTGGTGGATTACTCATTTGCTTGAAAAAGTGCTCTTCCAACATTACTCAAGAACCTCAACATCATCCAGAAGAAAGCAGACCACTTAATTGGCATTCCATTCACCAACTAATCACTCCCTTCACCATCAATGCACTGAAGCTGTAATGTGCACCATCTACAAATGCACTGCAAAGATAAAGCTCTTTTGATAGGACTTTCCAAATAACTGACGTCTGTAGCCTCAAAGAACAAAGGCAGCAGACACGTGTGAATACTACTGCATATAAGTCTTCCTGCAAGTCACTCATCATTCTGACTAGAAGATGTCAATGGGTCAAAACACTGGAACTCCTTTCCCAACAGTACTGTGCATACATCTATACTAAATGGACTGCAGTGGTTTGAGAAGGTGTCTTATGTTATGGACCAGACCAGAGCACTCCACCTCCTGCCTTTCCCGCTTGCCTCAAAATGTTGTAAGGAGATAGCCTAGACCTTAACCAAGTTTTATATTTATTTAAAGGCAAGTGTAAGGTGCTGTACTCCAGATGTGATTTGATTAGTCCACCACTAGACTTTAATCAAAAGATACTTTATTCTTACAACAGTTAAAATACAAAAAAAGTTGGCATAACTTTAACTATTGAAATAATTAACAAGATAATGTATTATTTAATAACTAACCATCAAATTTTCCAAAAAAAAGCAACATCCCATTAACACACCCTTTGTTAAAATTACAATTCAGCAAAACAGTTATGATTCTCACACGCTGCCTTTCTCCAGTCCAGAAGAAAGAAACAATCTGTCCTTTTGGTGTTTAAGAGGAAGCCTTGATGTCGAAGACTTCACTCTAGTAATTGGGAACTCAAACTTTTAGCTCAGCAGCCAGCAGTAATCTTCTCACTAATTGAAAGCAAAACTAAAAGCCTTCCTGGGTCTTTGTGAGCCCTAACCACACCCACTCATGATTCTTTTATCTTGAAACAAAACACCACCCAGGGAAAACTAAAAAGCTGTTTACCAACTGCCTGTCTGAAGGAGACATTTTGTCACCACTGTGGCAACACCCCTCTATAAGAGAAACAGCGTAGAACATCTCTCTTAAAGGGCACAGTCTTGTCACACTTATCACCACCTTCTGAAAAGCAATGAGCACTTAGCAATGGGGTAATAAATGTTGACCTTTCCAGTTAGGCATACATCCTGTGAATGAAGAAAAATGCTAATAATATCAAGAATAGATAACAACATGGAATGCCCAAACCAGGTATAAATAAATGTTGTTGACAAAACATCAGCAGACCATTCTGATTATAAACAAACTGAATGAATAGAACTGTTTCAATCATTTTGACAATAGTGTAATTGTTTGTTTTATATAAATAATACCAAACTATTGTTGAAAATAGCAAGACAAGCAAGTGGCTCTTACTCACATGGAACTGTTATACCATAGTGCTGTGAATCACTGATCAACAATTTCCTTTTAAGCTCGTTCAGTCCAACTCCTGGAGGGCCTACAAAAGCAAGCAGTGATATAAAATAAAGATCAAAGAGCAGTTTTAGAAATATGAACTACCAATTTTTCTTTCCTAAGGATTCAACAACAAGAAACCACGTAATTTGTTGTTAATGCTTCTTTTTCATATGAACTCAGCAGTACTAGTATCTGATTTATAATAAAGGTAAAAAGGTAAAGTCACTATAGTATTATTTGAAAGAGATAATTGGCAGTGATTTAACCAAAAGGTCGTAATATCTCAGGTGAGGGAAGAGGGTAAGAAGAAGGTTACTTCATGGTAACCTCACCCAGTGTGGGAATTGACCCACACTGTTGGCATCACTCTGCACTGTAAACAGCCATCCAACCGACTGAGCTAATATTTTGTTAAACAATCAGCCATTGACTGCTAAAGAACTCATGCCATTTACATATGCTTTAATTTTGATGTACTATGAAAATTATGTGAACAATTTTCTGAATTTAGAAATCTGTTCTTTGAACCAAGATCTGTGATGTGCAGGATTTCCCTTTAGGCACAAAGTATTTCATAATTACTGTTCCACACCCTTATCCACAACAAGCCCTGCTCCAGTTAGCTGTTTTGATGCAGCAGGTCAAATTCTATCAAATCCAGAAGTGGATCATACAACACTGTTCATAAATGTACATAACACATCTTTTTTCATACATAACAAGGCCATAACCTTACTAAAAGCCCTTACAATCTTTTGCAAGATTTAAGCTTTTACTGGCTTCTTGGCTACGTGCAGAACAGTTCAATAATGTTCAGAGAAAGCTTGCCAGACAGCTTTACTGTTCCTTCCATCATTCTTACAATATTCACCTGCCCCTTAAAAGGGTAATACAAATTCAATCCCAAAGGACTACCAAAATAATGCACATTTTAGCTGGTTCCAGATATTCTTACGTTCTGGGTAAAACGTCATATAAAATTGTGAAACAAACAGTCAGCAATGTAAACATTTTAAAACTCACGAGTACAAAGGAGGAATGACAATGTGTCCAGATGATAAGCCTCACTGAGAATACTGACATATTTTCAGATAATGACTAATCTCTGCATTTAGAACATCATCTGTTTTTATTTCGGATTCCAGTGTTCAAGAACATAAGAAAGCACAGAATTGGAACAGATTCTACAATACATCTGGTTGGTCCCAAAACTAGTACCTTTCAAATCCCCAAATCCCTCAAGTATCTCTCTAATCCTTAATTATTTCCAGAGGATCTAGCTCAACTATCTCCCTAGATAGTCTATTTCACATTCACTACCCTATGGGTAAAGTAGTTAAATCTAAATTGACTTCTAAACTTGAGCTTCAAGATCTTGTTCCTTTCCATGCCGTTACCATCGAAGTACTGCTTCTCCTCCAAATAAACTGTCATAATCTGCACTTTAAAAATCAGATCTGAGAAAGAGAGTGGTTTTCCTATACTGTACCATGCTGTGGAAGATGATTTAACTACAGGATGTTCAAGCTACTATCTTGATGCCGGCAACTATTTTTGATTCTGTTCATTTTAGAACGGAGATATTTAAGAAACCAATGCAGGTATCTAAATTCAGTCAAGGCATGAAAAAGGTTTTAGCATTGTCTAAGACAGCAGAAAAGCATCAAGGAAGAAGTAACCTCGTTATGAGTAGTTGGGCAGACTGTACAGCAAATCAATCCTCCCACTTTAAGAATCCCAAACGTTCTTTATTTTTGCAATGCTTTGCAAACATAAGACAAACCGATTGCCTTATGTAACATTAATTATATTTTTACAGTCTACATGTTGTCCACCAAACAACAAGACTGCATTGAACAAAATGTCACTTCATCTAAATCAGTTTGCCTCTGTAGAAATTAAAAGAACTACATATGATTAAGACAAAGAGTTTGGGTCTGGAGCTCAAGGAAATTTTGTGATTCCACTTTATTGATCTCACTACAGCATAGGCACATACAGAGCAGACTGAAGTAGTTCCTATTCAAAAAGCAAGCAAACAGATTGCTTGAGAGCAACCTATACCACTGAATGCAAATAAATACCTTGTGATAGACTCAAACACAGGCTTTCCTACCTAGTGAACTATTATTTAACAGCATATCATCAAAAACCTTACAAGAATAACCACAGCGATAATATCCCCATTGTCCAATTGTGTAACCTTTAGACATTCATTCTTCAAATCTGTGATGATTCTACTCATTCATTCTTCAGCTGTATATTTATTCCTCTGAGTAACTACAGAATTTTCACCAATAGCAAATGTTTAGTAACTGAATTTTTTCTGCCTTAATTATGTCCCTTTTTAAACATTGATGTTATGTGAGATAACTTGTTAGCCCAGATCACTATTCTCATTTCTATTAGCTTCTTGAACATAAAGTCAAGGACATCATTAATGGAGATGGCTAATGAAACTAAATAGTTAAAAAATACTCTGCAAATCATAAATGAAATAAAAGATCTTACAAATACTCAATATGTCTGGTAGCATCTGTGGAGTCAGAAACAGAGTTAATGCTTCCGGTCAATGACCTTTCAATTAGGACTGCAAGAAGTTAGAAGACACATTTTGAACAGCAAAGAGGCAGGGCATTTGAAGTAAGGCACTTAAGGCTGGTGCTGAAGGCAGTATATTAGCATGGATAAAGGATTGGTTAACTGATAGAAGACAGAGTTGGGATAAAAGGGGAATTTTCAGGACAGCAACCTGTAACTAATGGAATGCCATGGGAATCAGCGCTGGGGCCACAATTATTTACAATATATATGAATGACATGGATGATGGAAGTGAATGTACTATCGCCAAGTTTGTGGATGTCACAAACAGTCTACAGGAGGATACTGACAGGTTGATTGAGTGGGTGAAAACATAACAGATGGAAAAAATAATGGGAAAATGTATGGTTATGCACTTTGGCAGGAAGAACAGAAGAGCCGAATATTATTAAAATAATGCAGAAAACTGCAATGCGCAGTGACTTGGAGGTCCTCACACAAGAATCACAAAAAGCCAGCATTCAAGTTCAGCAGGTTATAGGGAAAGCAAATGGAATGTTGGCCTTTATTTCAAAGGGAACGGAATATAAAAATAGGGTAAATGTTCTAAAACTATACAAGGTGCTAGTCAGACTATGGCTTGCAGACTGTGAACAGTTTTGGGCCTCTTACCTAAGGAAAGATATACTGAAATTGGAGGCAGTCCAGAGAAGGTTCCCTCGGTTTATTATGGTTATAGAAGGAATTTCTTATGAGGACAGGTTGAGTAATTTAGGCTTGTACTTACTGGAGTTAAGGAGAATGAGAGGAAACCTTAATGAAGTCAGAGTTTCACTGCTTGGAAAAGGCTTTTTGGCCCATGATGTCCACACACCAGTCATCAAGCACTTATCTACTCTAGTCCCTATAGCGATTGTATCAGGGTCAGCAGGTGGACCTCACAGAATGAGTTTCTTGATTTGGGCTGTTAATCTTGTCCAATCAGGAAGCCCTGGCTGACAAATATAAACAGGGGTGCCAGACATCCTGTTCACTCTGACAGAGCTGGATCAGTGTCAAGGACTTTCCACGTGTCAATAAAGGATCACTTTGGTGACAGGATACCAGCTTCTGTGCACTTATTTCAGTGGCGATTATAGGAAAGCACACTCCTGAAGAAATTTACCCACAAAGCCGTCTTTGAATTAGGATTAGTGTTTCTGGCATCATGCTGTTATTTGAGAAGTTTGATTTGTTCAATTCTACTGTCAAGAACCGGGCCTAGAAAATGGAAAGAATGTGGGTTTTCTCACCCCATGTAAATGACACTGGGGCAGATGAAAAGCAATGGAGTAATTCTCCCGTCAGCTTGTGGACCCACAGCTTTTTCGGTTATTAGCAGTCTCATTTTCCTGAGGCACCAGATACTAAAACCTTTCAAGAGTTGATGGATTTAGTTAAGGAATATTACGACCCCAAGCCTCCTCTAATTCTGAGACGCTATCGGTTTTACTTGGCAATTTGAGAACCGGTGGAATCCGTAACAGAGTTTTTGACCACCTAAAGATGACTGACAGAGGTACGTGACCTTGGTTTAACCCTTAATGAGACGCTGAGAGACTGCGTGGTATGTGAGATTAGTGATGTTACCATGCAGAAGCACCCTACTAGCTAAAGCCCAACTGGACTTCAAACAGGCACTACCACTGGCTCTATCACTGGAAAATGCCGCAAGTGGAGCACGGGAGTTGCAGGGTTTTCCAAGGAAATGGGCACCCTCATCAGTCCAATTGAGCTTGGGAACACCACTTGAGTCAAGGCAATTGTATAGCCTCACTCAAAACATACGGACTCTGGGTCAGCCCATAGCATAAGCCCAAAATGAAACCAAGCCTCGGCTAAATGTTTAAAATTTTCTTCAGGATCCTGATCGGCAAGCCATTGTAGCTGCTGCCAGTCTGCAGACTCGAGACAGCAAAGGAGTCCTACAAGGCCTGGATTGAGTATGAGAATTCAAAGGCCAGTATCCAGGAGAATGCACATCTTGGACAGTACACCTTCATCTGGTTTGGAACAGTTAATTTGCTTAGCAACATCCTAATTAGAACCAATCAAAATATATGCCTTGTTGAATGGTCATCCTGTTCTAACGGAGGTTGATACTGGCGTGGCCATTTCAGTAATCGTAGAACCAGTCTTTAACAAAACTCAGTCTGGATTCCAACCCTTAAGTTTTCGCAAGACCTTGGCTATACTGAGAACCTATACCGAGGAACCTTTACTGATTAAGGGTACAACTTTGGTTCCATCTGTTATGAGAAACAGCTGGTTCAGTTACCACTGACTGTACTAAACGGCCCGGGCCCAAGCTTGATGGGGTGAAATTGCTTGAGAATTATCTACCTAAGCTTGGCTCCAGATTTTTTTTTATTAGAAAATGGCTGCCTGAGTGATGTCTTAATTAAATACCTGGACGTTTTTCAGGAAGGTCTAGGGACTATCAAAGGAGCCAAGGCCACCTTGCATGTTGACCAGGAAGCAATTCCACGATTCTGCAGAGCCCACCCAGTGCTATTTGCCTTATGGACAAAAATGTAGGCAGAAATCAGGAGGCTGGAAAGCGAAGGAATCATCAAACCAGTCCAGTATGCAGAATGGGCAGCACCAGTAATACCGATTTTTGAAGTCCAACAGGTCAGTTCACCTTTGTGAGGATTTTAAACAAATGGTAAACCGCTTTTCTCAGGTGGATAAATACCAATCTCTCATAGCGGATTTATATGCAAAGTTGTCAGAGAGGCTGTCCTTCAAGAAGCTGGACATGAGCCATGTGTACTTGCAATCGTGGTTGGATGAGGATTCCCAGGAGCATACTACAATTAATACCCATAAGGATTTATACCAATATATGAGGCTGTCATCAGCCTGTGCAATTTCTCAGTCGATGTAGACCTGTCTACCCCAGGTCGCCAGTTATCTACATAATGAGCTAATAACAGGGAAGACCAAGAAGGAGCACTTAGAAAACCTGGACATAGTCCTTACATGTTTCTCCCAGGCAGGTGCATACTTTAGAAGGGAAAAGTGTGTGTTCCAGGCACCCAAATTGACCTACTTGGGCGACAGAGTCAACAAGACAGGGTTACACCCGTTGGAAGATGAAGTGAAGGTGCCCCAGCTGCCACATCAGTAAAGATGCTTAGGCCTTTGCTTGGGCTGGTGAACTATTTCAGAAAGTTCGTACAATACCTAGCCTCCATCCTGGCACTTTTGCATCAACTCTTAAAAAAGGATCAGCCTTAGAAATGGTCGCATAGCCAAGCCATAGCTTTCAGTGGTGAAGAAACAGCTGTCATCCTCTGAAGTGTTGGCACACTATGATCCTAAGTGAGATCTGGTATTGTCATGCGATGTATCCCCGTATGACCTCAAAGTAGTATTAGCTTGTAGATGGCCCAATGGACAGGAATGCCCAATAGCGTACGCATCTAGGACTTTGGCTAATACAGAGTATAAATACACCCAGATAGAGAAGGAAAGTTTGACGATCATATTTGGAGTCAGGAAGTTCCACCAAAATCTTTATGGATGGAAATTTGTAATAATAATGGACCACAACCCCCTGCTAGGTTTACTTAAAGAGGATAAGACAATGCCACTCATAGCTTCAGGCCGAATTCATCAGCAAGCCTGATGCTAAGTGCGTATAATTACAAGTTGAAACACCTTCCAGGAGGCCAACTAGCAGGTGTGCATGCATTGAGTCACCTACCGCTGGCAGATACACCACTGATGGTACTGCAATTGAAAGAGTCCATATTGGCTCTAAATTTTCTGGACACACTTCTAGTCACAGCTGACAATATCAGATTTTGGATGCAGAAATATCCAGTCTTGGCAAAACTGAAATAGCTGGTGGTGATGGGGGAAGCCAAAGTTTTATTACAACCAGAATTCAAACTTTTTTGGACCCAGGGAGACTGGATCATAGTAGAGGATATTATTATGGGGAGTAATAGTGATTGTTGCAATCAAAGGTTGCTGCCAGATACTGGCTAAACTCCACCAGGGTCATTCAGGGGTTTCCAAAGTGAAGATGTTGGCGAGAAGTTATGCTTGGTGGCAAGGATTGGATGCAGACATAGCTGCATTAGTAGGGCAGTGCCAGAGTGCCAACAGGACAAAAATTACCAATAGCAGCACCCCCACATTGGTGAGTATAACCCGGCAAACCTTGGACTCGGTTACATGCAACTATGCAGGTCCTTTCATGGGCTCAATGTTCTTAGTCAAAATGGCTGGATGCGCATAGGACAAAAACAGAAGTTGCTGGAAAAGCTCAGCAGGTCTGGCAGCATCTGTGAAGAAAAAAAATCAGAATTAACGTTTCAGGTCTGATCCTTCCTCAGATGTGCAGAGTTCATTTGTCAAGCTCGGGGACAGTGGTAGAAAAGCTGCACGCATCTTTTGCGATACGTGGACTCCAGAAGTGTGGGTAATGGGCCATCGTTTACCAACAGGGAGGTTGATTATTTCCTAAAGTTGAATGGTATACATCATAAGGCCAGCTCCATACCATCCATCATCCAACAGTCTGACAGAAAGATCAGTAGAAACTTTGAAGGCAGGCTTAAAGAAATAGCCTACAGCTTCACTAGATACCAAACTGTTCCAGATCCTATTTGATTATAGGAGGACCCCTCATGCAACTGCAGGGACAGCTCCAGCAGAGTTGCTAATGGGGACAAGATACCACACCAGGTTAAATCTGATCTTCCTGGACCTGGGCGGGAGGGTGAAACGGCATCAGGAACACCAATGCTGGACATAAGACTCTGCTAAGCGAGAGAGACAGTTCCCTTCAGGGGACGACGTTTGGTGTAGGAACCACAGGAATGGCCCTGCACCTATAAGAGACTTGGTCGATGTGAGGTCAGGTCCAGTGATGTATGAAGTTCGAGTAGGTGCAACATCCTGAACAAGCACGGGGACTACATGAAAGCTGCAAACTCACAAACAGTGTGGGAACAAAATGTGTCTGGCTCCTCCACTGTCCTGTGGGTTCTCCCTCTCCATCAAGCATTGAAGATACCTTGAAATGTGAGATGGACAAAGCAGATGTCTCCACTTCGATTGTCTTTGCCGCCTGAAGAGGAGAATAAATTTCTTCCGAAATGCTCTGGGTGCAAAAGGCAAGCTACTATGTGTTACATGTCGCCTGTATTGGGGCAGAGATGGGGAAACCTGACCCAATGCTAAATTGCCCCAAGAGGAGCTACAAAAAACAAAACTGGCCTATGTCCTCAGACTCAGAGGGGGAGGGATGTAGTGACTGTAATGAGGTCAGCTAGGCGGACCTCAGAATACGAGTTCCCTGATTGGGGCTGTTAACCTGGAGTGTCAGACATCTGTTCACTCCGAGCTGGCTCTGAGGGAGCTGGATTAGTGTCAAGCACTCTCTATGTGTAAATAAAGGGTGACTTGGTGATGGGATACCAGCCTCTATGGAGTCATTTCAGTCCTATCTTCCAACAATTGGCCCATTGCCTTGTATGCTATGGTGCTTCAAGGGATCATCTAAATAGTTAATGAATGCTGTGAGGTTCCTGCCTCTAGCACTGTTTCAGTGAGTTTCAAATACCCAACACCTCCTGGAAGAAGAAATTCTTCTTTAACTCCATTTTAAACCTCCTGCCCTTTACCTTAACTCCATGGCCCCTGGTTATTAACCCTTCTACTAATGGAAAATGGTTTCTTCCTATCCACGTTGTCTATGTCCCTCATAATTTTGTACACCTCAGTCAGTTCTCTCCTCAATCTTCGCTCTAAGGAAAACAACTCCAACCTCTCTAGTCTCTCTTCATAGTTTCAATGCTCTAGACCAGACAACACCCTGGTGAACCATTTCTGCACCCTCTCTAGTGCAATCACATCCGTCCCCTTGCAGAGCAAACAGAAATTCAGCTGTGGCCGAACTAACATCTTATATAGCTCTTTTGTAACTCCCAGCTGTTGTGTTCAATGCTTCAACTAATAAGGGCAAATATCCCAGTGTCTTCCTAACAACCTGTTCTGTTTTCTCAAGGATCTGTAGACATACAAACCAAGGTCCTTCTGTATATCCTAGGGTTCCACCATTCATCGTGTACATCCTTGCTTGTTTGTCCTCCCAAAATGCTTCACCTTGCACTTTTAAATATAGATCAGCCATCTATATCACCCTGTAGTGAAAGGCTTTCCTCCTCACTATTTACCACACCACCAATTTTTATTCAATGAAATCATGACTGATCTGATAATCCTCAACTCCACTTTCCTGCTTTATCATCTGCAAACTTACCAATAATATCTCCTACATTCATGTCTAAATCATTAATGTACTCTACAAACAGCAAGAGACCCAGCAGCTAACCCTACAGTACACCACTGGACACAAGCTTCCAGTCACAAAAGACAAATCTATGGCCATCACATTCTGCCTTCTGCCACTAAGCTAACTTTCGACATTTGAGTTCTTGCCTTCTTGACCAATCTTACAAGTGAGACCTTGTCAAAAACCTTACTGCAGTCCATGTAGACTACATCCACCATACTACCCTCATGTATATATCTAGCTACCTCCTTGAAACACTGAATAAAATCTGTCAGACTGATGTCCCCAGACAAAGCTGTGATGACTATTCTGGCTTCATCTTTGCCTCTCCAAGTGAAGATCAATTTGACGCTCAAAATCTATTCCAATAGATGCCCTGCCACTCACGTTAGATCCACTGGCCTATTGTTCCCTCGTTTATACCCACCACCCTTCTTGAATAATGGTACCACATCAGCTGTCCTCCAATCCTTTGCATCCAGGAACCAATGGCTTAGTTATATTATTAATCCGAAGACCCAAATAATGTTCTGGGGTACCCGGGTTCAAATCCTGCCACAGCAGATGGTAGAATTTGAATTCCATAAAATATGTGGAATTAATAACCTAATGATGACCATGAATCCATTGTTGATTGTTGGAAAAACCCATCTGGTTCACTAATCTCCTTTAGGGAGGGAAAATACCATCCTTGCACAGTCTGGCCTACATGTGACTCCAGACCCACAGCAATGTGGTTGACTCTGAGCTGCCCTCTGAGCAATTAGGGATGGGCAATAAATGCTGCATAGTCAGTGACACCCTCATCCCATTGATGAATTTGAAAATAAGTCCACTTTGATCAGAACTTGTCTTATTACATTAAAATTGGCCTTCCCCCATTCAAAACCTTTAGTTTTGGTCCATCTTTGTTCTTTGCCATGGCTGCCTTAAATCTTACTAAGTTACTGTCTCTATCACTGAAATGCTTTTTCCACTGACACTTCTACCACTTTCCCAGCTTCACTGCCTAAAATTAGGTCAATCATTGCCTTCCTCCTGGCTTAAAAAGCTTTTCTGTATACCAGTCATTGAAACATGGAAGACTCAGGAGGTTTGACAGGGTAGATGCAGAAAGGTTGTTTCCAATTATGGGAGAGCCTATGACCTTCTATGACCAGAGGGCATAATTTTAGAATAAGGGGCCCCTCATTTAAGACAGATGGGAGGAGGATTTTTTTTCTCTCAGAGGGTAGTGAATCGTGGAAATTCTTTAATACAGAGGGCTGTTGAGGCTTTGTTGTTAAGTATACCCAAGGCTAAGATAGACAGATATTTAAGCAGTTTCGGGATCAAGGGGTGTGGGATAAAGCAGCAAAGTGGAGTTGAGGATTATCAGATCAATCACAATTCTGATGAATGGCAGAGCAGACCAAATGGTCTAATTCAACTCCTACACCTACAGCCTTCTGGGTGCAGTGGAGAGCACTTGAGACAAAAGGAAAGGTCTGTTATATGGTGGAAGGCAGGAAAGTTTCCGTGGCAGAAGAACATGGTAGGCAAGTAATGTGTATTCAGAGGAGCTGTAAATGGAAGTTACACAGCCATCACCAACAGCTGCCATCAACCCCTGAATGTGACCCTGTGCTCCCATTTACTTCATTCTCTGCTCCATTCCTACTCTGGCATTAGCCTCTGACAGTGCTCCGATGAAGCAGGAGGTATAGCACTTGACTTTCAACAGGGCACTTTACAGCCTTCCAGACTCAACATTGTGTCCAACACTCATTGCCTTCCCCCAATTTTATTAATTTTTTTTGGACAGCAGCTGTTGGTAGTGATCATGTTTGTTCCATTGACAACTCCTCAAAGCACATCTTTCATTTTTTTTACATGCTTCTTTAACGTCTCCTTATATATTGCATCATTATCCCTTTATCTATTTAATTGTACATGCTTTTCAACTGAACACACACCTTCCCCTTTGTCCTTTCCTACCTCCCCTTCCTCTGCATTTGCTCAAAACAGTTACACCTCTGAGTTTTTCCAGTTCTGAAGAAAGATCATTGACCTGAAACACTAACTTGGTTCCCCTTTCCAAAGATGCTGCCAAAGTATTTCCAGCATATTTTATTTTTATTGTATTCAGTACACCTGGGCTTGGTTTCTTGTTCTGTCTTCAATTTCCTTTGGCTTCCAGTTACTGCCTTATCTGACATTTCTATTTCTTGTGTTACTCTCTTATTTAATTTCTGTGTTGGAGTGAATTTGATGCTCACTCCATGAAGGCACAGAAAGTTCTTTTTATTTAATCCCTTGGCCACCTTTGGGAACATTCAATAACTCACCTTCACTCCCACTTCCTGAGTTTCATAACATCCTTGTTGTTCAAATGATTTCTAATTTCATCTTTCCTGACCATTGTTTTCACCTCCAGTTTGGTTCCATACCAGTCATATCTTCATAGTTTAGGAACCATCTTTTATTCAGCTGACAGACTTCATTACTGTTTGCTCAGAAGTATTTACAGGGAGCTCGATAAGCACATAACAGAAAGGAATAGAAAATGCGCTGATAGGGTTATAAGAAATTGTTGGGAGAATGCTCACATTGAACATAAACCTCCGCATACACCAGTTAGGCTCGATGATCTGTTACTATGCATTACATTCTATATAACTGTATAACTCTGTTAAACCTGTTTCCCAAGTGGTATGTAACTGTTATATACTCAGAGTTTAGTACTTCTAATCATGATCAACTTTGCTTCTATGTTTTTCCTCTCTAACTGTGCTGTCCAAACCAATTTCCTTAGTTCACCCCTCAAAATGTGCCTTTCTAAAGCTGAATGCATCTATTGTACTCACACTCCTTTCCATCATGAACCTATTCTTAAATACTACCACGTTGCAGTTACTGCTGCCAAGATGTTCTTTGTTCTACTGACCCCTGTTACTTCCTTAATATTATGTTCAATGTAGTACTATCTGTGGGTTCCTTGATCATGTACCAACCAATATTATGACATGTAGTGTACTTTGACTCTTAAATTACACACTTGACATGTTTCCCAATCTTTCTTTGGGAAAATAAAGTCACTTAAAACAACTGCATGTATTTCTGTACACATTATCCTTATTTAACTACAAAGCTCTCTGTCAAATCATTCTAACTGATCTGAAGATCTGTAGCAGCTGTCCACAGCTAGTCTCTATTCCCTCATGTATCTCAATCCCATCCAAAGGACCTGATTCAATGGATGGATTAGGCAAATCCTGGATTAGATAAATTCATCTCCATACAATAAAGTTCACTTCCATGTAAAAACATGTCATTGGAGTTCAGAGAAAGTACGAGCTGCAGATGCTGGAGTCAGAGATAACACAGTGTGGAGCTGGAGGAACACAGCAGGCCAGGCAGCAGAGGAGTAGGAAAGTTGATGTTTCAGGTTGGGACACTTCTTTAGAAATTTCTGCTCCTCCAATGCTGCCTGGCCTGCTGCATTCCTCCAGCTCCACACTATGTTAGTGGAGTATTTTTAATATTTATATCAGAGTTTTACCCAAACCACAATCACTGTGGAACAAAGTCTCAAACTATACAAAACAAAAATTCTAATTCTTAAAACTCAGAACATTGTAACCTCACCAACCCAGAAGTCTATTACTTAGGAACATCTGTTGTCCAGAAACTTATTGAGCTCCAAGCAACTCATGGAGTGTTTTACTATGGTGCTTTTCAAAGGGAAAGATAGAAGATACAGTATTTGGGCAAGTAAAGCAATACTGATTGCTCCTTTATTATGTATTACTTTTATATTTCAAGGAAAAAAAAATCAAAGGTGTTTTCCAGTTCACAGCACTTGTGTTTAGGCATCCTAACATCATTCCTTAATCCAGAAAATTCTAAAATCCAGAAAAGACTTGGTTACACATATTAAATGATAATAGAGTAAAGTTAGTGAAACATAGGGGTTGTAGTTCCTTTAAGAGGTGGGTGAGCAAGTAGAAAATGTCAGAAAAAGACAAATTTTGGATGTTTTCCCTCGAAGCTTTTGGCACAAAACCATTGAAAAGGATGACATTAAGTCAGGCCACATGTGAAGTATTTTGCCTTATCTTACCTGAATTGTGGTATTAGTACATGAATGCTCAATTCATTTGCTTGAAATTATTCCCTCTTATTCTAACAGCCTCATCTACCCACTTTTTTTTAAAAATGGTCTACAAACTCTCCAAAAATAGTATGGAGAAAAAATTCTGACAAATGCATTAAACACTTATCTAGTACAACATGATAATTATAGAATAAAAGCAAGGCAATGCAATTGTTTTTATTTCAGATCTCCAACAAAGCACAGGAGAAACTCGGCAGGTCAGGCAGCATCTGGGGAAGGTTAAACAGACTTGGACTTTTTAGAGATAGTAGGAACTGCAGATGCTGGAGAATCCGAGACAACAAGGTGCAGGGCTGGATGAACACAGCAGGCTGACGTTTCGGGCCTCTCTGCTCCTATGATGCTGCTTAGCCTGCTGTGTTCATCCAGCCCTGCACCTGGGACTTTTTACCTCTGTTTTTCTCTCCACAGATGCTGCCAGATCTGCTGAGATTCTTCACAACACTTTACACTTTTATTTCAGGGTAATTATACAGCCAAGGAAACCTACATGAGCAGAACACAAATTTTCTTGTCACATTCTGGGTAATCCAAAATGGAGGACGGGAAAAAATTGTGGCTGTTAAGAGCTGCTCCTTTTTTGAGATATTCCCATTGTTGGAACTGATTTCCTTGAATTCCAGGAGCAATATTACTGTTTTATAAGGTGTTGCATTGTTTTGGAACTTTGGGGGAGAAAAAAGATCAAAACAACTGCACTTTAAAAAAAAAGGAGAAAGACAGACAAAGGCAGGGACAACATGGGAAGTGATTCAATTGGGGAAAGAAACCTACACTGCTGTCTGACCCAGCAGTGAATCTGCCAGCTACTGCCTCTGCTGTTTGAATTTCAGGTCTCCCTGGACATTGGAGTGCATCTAAGAAAAATTAACAAACAGCGAAATTCACAGCTGGCCTTGGAGAAACCTGTGTGGGAGAGCTCACAGCGGGGCAGCAGCTAAGTGGCTTTTTAAAGTATAACCTTACTGTTCATTTCACAAAGTTACAACAGCGAGTAGAGTGGGTTCTTTTTTGATTATATGCTTTATTGAGATCTGTCTCTTGATTAAACTTTAGAAATATAAAACATAGGTACTAAGATAGCCTGGAGTAGTGTTTTTTAGAGCAATAAGACTGTGCTATCTTCTGGGTCTGTAGATTGTTAAGATACAAAGATGGCTTTTAGTAGAGTGATGTGTTCTTCCTGTCAGATGTGGGAGATTAGGGAGAGTTTTCCATGTTATTGATGATTATGTCAGCAGGAAGTGTTTTGCATAGGTTGGAGAGGCAGTTTGAGGCAATTAAGAATTTACAGAAGCTAGGAGTGTGATGGGCGGCAGTTGTAGAAAGGGAGAAAAGCCACAGATACAGTCAGGTAGACCGGCTACCTCCAGGAAATGTAGGAAGGGAGGCAGGTCATGCAGGAGTCTCCTGTGGCTATCCCCATCTCTAACAAATATGCTGTTTGGAAATTGTAAGGGGTGATGGGCCCTCATGGGAATGTAGCATTGACAGCCAGGTTCTGGTACCGAGACTGGCTCTAACGTGGGGCAGGTCAGGTTCCAAGTGATTGATTGTGATAGGGGACTCTAGTCAGAGGTACAGACATACGTTTCTGCAGCTGACAGCGAGAAATCAGAATGCTGTGTTGCCTCCATGGTGGTAGGATCAAGGATATCTCAGAGAGGGTGCAGAATATTCTCAAAGGGGAGAGAGACCAGCAGGAGGTCATTGTACTCATTGGAACTAACAATATAGGAAGAGAAAAGGATGAGATTCTGAGGAGAGAATATAGGAAGTCAGGCAGGAATTTAAAAAGGAGGTCCTTGAGGGTAGTAATATCTGGATTACTCCCACTGCCATGAGCTAGTGAGGGTAGGAATAGAAGAATAGAGCAGGTGAATGCATGACTGAGGATCTGGTGCAGGGGAGAAGGATTCACATTTTTGGATCATTGGAATCTCTTCTGGGTTAGAAGTGACCTGTATAAGAAGGATGGATTGCACCTGAATTGGAAGGGGACTAACATACTGGCAGGGAGATTTGCTAGAGCTGCTCGGGAGGATTTAAACTAGTAAGGTTTGGGGCTGGGGTTCGGGTGGGGACCCAGGGCAATAGTGAGGAAAGAGATCAGTTTGAGACTGGCACAGTTGGGAAAAGGAGCAAGTCAAACAGTCAGGACTGGCAAGAACAAAGTAGGACTGGTAAATTAAAATGCATTTGTATCAATGCAACAAGCCGAACGGGTAAAGCAGATGAACTCAGGGCATGGTTGGGAACATGGGACCGAGATGTCATAGCAATTACAGAGATGCGACTCAGGGATGGACAGGTCTAACAGCTTAATGTTTCAAGGTATAGATGCTATAGGAAGGACACAAAGGGGGGCAAGAGAGGAGGGGCAGTGCCATTTTTGTTTCGGGATAACATTATGAGGTTCCACTGATTATGTTACCTAGCATGGTGATGAAACATCTTAACAAAAGCAAGCCACGCTCGTTCTGCATGTTGTGGGAATGGGGTCTTTAACCCTTGTAATTGTTTGTCGTAGAGTGGCAGTGGGCTTGTGGACCACCATGATTCCTAGTGGTCTTGGGCGTCTTGTTGCAAGTTCTGATATGTTCCTGATGTAGGGAAGTGTGGTCAGTGTGTTAGGGCATACTGTGTCCTCCTGTTATTCTGTTATATCCTCCCTAAGCCTGTACTTAGGGAGGATATTCCTGGGAATACATCCAGGGAAGTTATTTGGGTGGAACTGCGAAATAAGAAAGGGATGATCACCTTATTGGGATTGTACTATACACACTGCAATAATCAACAGGAAATTGAGAAATAAGTTTGTTAGGAGATCTCAGTTATCTGTAAGAATAATAGGGTGGTTATGGTAGGGGATTTTAACTTTCCAAACATAGACTGGGAGTGCCATAGTGTTAAGGGCTTGGATGGAGAGGAATTTGTTAAGTGTGTACAAGAAAATCTTCCGATTCAGTGTGTGGATGTACCTACCAGAGAAGGTGCAAAATTTGACCTACTGTTGGGAAATAAGGCAGGGCAGGTGACTGAGGTGTCAGAGAGGGAGCACTTTGGGGCCAGTGACCATAATTCTATTAGTTTAAAAACAGTGATGTAAAAAGATAGACCAGATCTAAAAGTTGAAGTTCTAAATTGGAGTAAGACCAATTTTGATAGCATTAGGCAAGAACTTTCAAAAGTTGAATGGGGACAGATATTCGCAGGTAAAGTATGTTCCTGTTAGGGTGAAGGGCAAGGCTAGTAGGTGTTGGGAATGCCGGATGATGAGAGAAATTGAGGTTTTGGTCAAGAAAAAGGAGGAAGCATATGGCAGGAATGAGGTCGTTGACTTGGTCCCCGAGCTGGTTTGTTTTTGTTCAGATGTTTCGTCACCATTTGAGGTGACATAATCAGTGGAACCTCCAATGAAGTGATATTATTCTACTTGGAGTTTATACTGTCTGGTCCATTATGGTGCTAACTGACATTTCTGGTTTTGATCTGTATGACTTTATATATGGGGTCCAATTCTATATGTTGTTGATTGAAGTATGGGTGGAGAACCAAGCCTCTAGGAATTCCTGCGCGGGTCTATGTTTGGCTTGGGCTACTATGGTTACCTTGTCCCAGTTAAACTAATGGCCTTCGTTGTCTGAATGTACAGATATTAAGGAGAGTTCATCATGCCGTTTTGCTGCTAGCTGATGTTCATGCATTCTGATGGCTAGTTTCCTTCCTGTCTGTCCGACATAATGTTTGTGGCAGTCATTGCATGGTATTTTGTAAACTACGTTCGTTCTGCATGTTGTGGGAATGGGGTCTTTAATCCTTGTAATTGTTTGTCGCAGAGTGGCAGTGGGCTTGTGGACCACCATGATTCCTAGTGGTCTTGGGAGTCTTGTTGCAAGTTCTGATATGTTCCTGATTTAGGGAAGTGTGGTCAGTGTGTTAGGGCATACTGTGTCCTCCTGTTATTGTCTGTTATGTAGGTATAGACTGCAGAGATTGAGTGAATGCCTAAAACAGTACAAAGGCAGCAGGAGTACACTTAAGAGGGAAATCAGGAGGGCTAAAAGGGATCATGAGGTAGCTTTGGCGAATAGGGTTAAGGAGAATCCGAAGGGATTTTATAAATACATTAAGGACAAAAGGGTAACTAGGGAGAGAATAGGGCCCCTTTAAAAATCATTAAGTCCACCTATGTGTGGAACTGCAGGAGATGGGGGCAGCGACTAAACGAGTATTTTGAATCAATGTTTACAGTGGAGGAGAATATGGAAGATACAGAACGTGGGGAAATAAATAGCAACATCTTGAAAAACGTTCATATTACAGAAGGGGTGCTGCTGGATGGCTTAAAACACATAAAAGTGGATAAATCCCCGGGATCTGATCAGGTGAACCCGAGAACTCTGTGCGAAGCTAGGGAAGTGATCGTTGGGCCCCTTGCTAGATATTTGTATCATTGATAACCACAGATAAGGTGCCGGAAGACTGGAGGTTGGCTAACGTGGTGCCACTATTTAAGAAAAGTGGTAAGAAAATGCCAGAGAACTATAGACCAGTGAGCCTGACATCAGTGGTGGGAAAGTTGTTGGAGGGAATCTTGAGGGACAGGATTTACATGTATTTGGAAAGGCAAGGACTGATTCGGGATAGTCAACATGGCTTTGTGCGTGGGAAATCGTGTCTCACTAACTTGATTGAGTTTTTTGAAGAAGTAACAAAGAGGATGGATGAGGGCAGAGCATTGGACATGATCTATATGGATTTCAGTCAGGCGTTCGACAAGGCTCCTCATGGTAGACTGGTTAGCAAGGTTAGATCACGTAGAATAGAGGGAGAGCTAGCTATTTGGATACAGAACTGGCTCAAAGGTAGAAGACAGATGGTGGTGGTGGAAGGCTGCTTTTCAGACTGGAGGCCAATGACCAGTAGTGTGCCACAAGGATTGGTGTTGGGTTCACTGCATTTTATAATTTATAGAAATGATTTAGATGTGAACATAGAAGGTATAGTTAGTAAGTTTGCAAATGACACCGAAATTGAAGGTGTAGTGGGCAGTGAAGAAGATTACCTCCGAGTACAACTGGATCTTGATCAAATGGGCCACTGGGCTAAGGAGTGGCAGATGGAGTTTAATTTAGATAAATGCGAGGTTCTGCATTTAGGAAAAGCATATCAGGGTAGGACTTATACACAATGGTAAGGTCCTGGGGAGTGATGCTGCACAAAGAGACCTTGCAGCGCAGGTTCATAGTTCCTTGAAAGTCGAGTCACAGGTAGATAGGAAAGTGAGGGCGGCATTTGGTATGCTTGCCTTTATTGATCAGTCCATTGAGTACAGCATTTGGGAGATCATATTGTGGCTGTATAGGACACCGGTTAGGCCACTTTTGGAATACTATGTGCAATTCTGGTCTCTCAGCTATAGGAAGGATGTTGTGGAAGTTGAAAGGATTCAGAGAAGATTTACAAGAATATTGTCAGGGTTGGAGGGTTGAGCTATAGTGTGAGGCTGCACAGGCTGGGGCTATTTTCCCTGGTGTGTCGGAGGTTGAGGTGTGATCTTATAGAGGTTTATAAAATCATGAGGGGCGTGGATAGGGAAAACCAAAAGAACTGCGGATGCTGTAAATCAAGAACAAAAACAAAGTTGTTGGAAAAAGCTCTGACAGCATCTGTGAAGGAGAAAACAGAGTTAACGTTTCGGGTCCGGTGACCCTTCCTCAGAACTGATGCTGCCTGGGAAAACGTCAGTTTATATACAGAAAATAGGGAGGTGGTTGGGGTAGGGAGTAAATGATAGGATAGAGCCCAGAGAGAGAGAAAGACAGTTGGACAGGCTGGGAGGGTGAGTAGCTGTTAATGGGGACTGTTAGTGACTAACAAAAGGGGGTGTGTAGTGGCAGGCTATGTAGTATCAAGGCCTGGTGTGTGGGATGGGGTGCTGGGACATGGGGGAGTTTAGGCCCTAAAATTATTGAACTCAATATTGAGTCCAGAGGGCTGTAGGGTCCCCAAGCGGAAAATGAGGTGTTGTTCCTCCAGCTTGCGTTGGGCTTCACTGGAACACTGTAGCAAGCCAGAGACAGAGATGTCGGCCAGGGAGCAAGGTGGTACATTGAAGTGGCAGGTAGTTCAGGGTCTTTTCTGTGAGCAGAACGTAGATGTTCTGTGAAGTGGTCGCCAAGTCTACGCTTCGTTTCCCCAATGTAGAGGAGGCCACATTGTGAGCAGCGAATGCAGTAGACTAGATTTTTGGAAGTGCAGGTGAAGTGTTGCTTCATCTGAAAGGTATGTTTGGGCCCTTGGATTCTGGGGAGGGAGGAGGTAAATGCGCAGGTGTTGCACCTTCGCCGGTTACAGGGGAAGGTGCCGTAGGGCTGTGGGGAGGTGTTGGGGGTGATGGAAGTGTGGACCAGGGTATCCCGGAGGGAACGGTTCCATTACAAACCCACTGACTCCCACAGCTACCTGGACTATACATCTTCACACCCCACTTCCTGTAAAGACTCCATCCCATTCTCTCAGTTCCTCTGTCTCCGTCGCATATGTTCAGATGAGGCCAACTTTGACAAGGGAGCCTCCAAAATGTCCACCTTCTTCCTCAACCGAGGATTCCCCAGCTCCGTTGTCGACAGGGCCTTCAACCAGGTCCGACCCATCTCCCGCACTTCCACCCTAACCCCCTCTCTTCCCTCCTGCAACAGCGAAATGGTTCCCCTTATCCTCACCTACTATCCCACCAGCATCCACATCCAGAAGATCATCAGATGCCACTTCCGCCATCTCCAGCAAGATGCCACCACCAGACACATATTCCCCTCCCTTCCCTTGTCCGCGTTCCGCAGGGACCCTACAGCCCTCCGGACTCAATATTGAGTTCAATAATTTTAGGGCCTAAACTCTCCCATGTCCCAGCCCCCCATCCCACACACCAGGCCTTGTTATCACATAGCCTGCCACTACACACCCCCTGTTGTTAGTCACTAACAGTCCCCACTAACAACTATTCACCCTCCCAGCCTGATCGTTAGCAATTCCTTTGTCTGTCCAACTGTCTTTCTCTCTCTTTGGGCTCTATCCTATCGTTTACTCCCTACCTCCACCCACCTCCCTATTTTCTGCATATAAACTGATGTTTTCCCAGCCACCATCAGTTCTGAGGAAGGGTCACCGGACCCAAAACGTTAACTCTGTTTTCTCCTTCACAGATGCTGCCAGACCTGCTGCGCTTTTCCAGCAACTTTGTTTTTGTTGTGGATAGGGAAAGGTCTTTTCCCCAGGATGGGGGGAGTCCAAAACTAGAGGGCATATGTTTAAGGTGAGAGGGGAAAGATTTAAAAGGAACCTAAGGGGCAACTTTTCACGCAGAGGGTAGTGCGTGTATGGAATGAGCTGCCACAGGATGTGGTGGAGGACTGGTACAATTAGAACATTTAAAAGGCATCTGGATGGGTATATGAATAGGAAAGGTTGAAAGGGATACAGGCTAAATGCTGGCAAATAGGAGTAGATTAATTTAAGATATCTGACCAGCATGGATGAGTTGGACCGAAGGGTCTGTTTCCATGTTGTACATATCTATGACTCTATTGTAAGAATAAACAACCTGAAATATGTAACAGCAACAATAATTCTCACTGTAGTTTAAAACCACTTGATTCCTATTGCTGTTATATGCTATTACACATTCTTTGGTGAACGGGTAAAGCAACAGGTTATGGACCATTAAGCTTCATCACAGCTCGTGTTGATTCTTTCATATAAGGAACACTTCTATGGGATTGGGCTAGAACTCAACTGCTGTAAAATGTCTTATTTAATACTTGGGTGAGAATAAGGGAAGCTTGTCTACCACGATCAAATTTAAATGTCAAAGTGCAGATTATTTGAAATTACATTCTTAAAAAAGAATTTCAATATTTTATCATACCTTACAAGTTAGCTAGTAGTAGCATGGTTTAATTTTAGAATTTGTCTTTAAAAAAGTGTTATGAGTAAGTTATTCTGGGCACAGGAACCTCATTTTCACTGGTCACATGCTGATCTAAGAACATTGTGTCATGAAGGTGTCAACCGTGAGTGATCCAATTGTATTTAACATGAACCACATGTCACTGGGGAAACAAGGTCAAGGGTAAAAGGAAGGGGGATCAGGAATGTGCATTCACTGCTGCCCCACAGTAGTACACAGACTTAAGAAAAACACAATTTTTTTGTACATTTCCCAATGAAAACATTCATAAATATATTCAAAAGATTTTTGAGAACATTTTCATTGGGAAATATTTGCAGACAGAGTAGTTGAGGGCTTATGTTACTGGACTAATAATCAAGAGAACATGCTACCACAGCAGTTTGAGAAACTGAACTGAATTTTTTTTCAAATCGAGAAATTAAAAACTAGTAATCAACTAGAACATTTAGAAAATGAGTGTTTGTCCAGTCACCTTTCATTGGACAGAAGTTCCTTCTCCCTGGTGTGGTGTCAGCAATTACAAAAAAGGTGGGAAAACACAGAAAGAAGGAAAAAAAATCAGAATCTTGATGCCAAAACATGCTTTGTAATTTTACCCTCAAGTCTTAACTGACAACTTCAAAATCTCACCATTGGGCAACAAAGATCTTATTTTCATGCATTTGTATCACATTGAAGGCCTGTCTCCTTTATTTATATGCCAATTCCAATTCTCCTTGCCTTCCCTGAGAAGCTGGACATTGCAAATTCCTATCTAGTAAATCAGAGTGAGTATTTGGCAGCTCGCCAAATGCTTGTCCTGGCCATGAAGTAAATATTCTTCAGAACAAACTTGCCTGCATACTCTACAGCCACCATCCAAAGAAATTTCAATCCAGACTGACTCTGTCAGGTGTGACCTCCTTTGAGGGTCTGCAGGAAAAAGACTGCCCTGCTTTCCACTACCTTGATACCCATATCCCTGACCACAAAGCAGGGAACAGGTCTGCCTTTCCTCTGGGCTATGTCTTCTGTGATTGTGGTAAGGTGCCAGAGTGTGCAGGGCAGTTCCTAGTTTGCAGAGTCTGAAGTGGTGCGCAGATGGGTTTTAAATATTGCACCGGTATCATGAAAGCTAGAGCGTCGCAGCTGTGGTGAGCACTTCCAACCATCAAGTCACACTAAAGAAAGGCACCCAGGAGCTTGTTTACATTATTGCCAACATGAAGTATGGAAGAAAAGTCACTCTGAGCCATGGTGACTTAGCATCATGAATTCATTCAACAAAACTACTGAAAAAGGAAGAATTCCACCCAAAATTGTTGATTTTAACCTGTCTTCGGAAGTGACACAGCACGCTAATCAACACTTTCATTGCCAACTATATGTGGAGAATACATACTGAAGTTGCAAGAATGCCCACATTCTGAGATGCAATAAATGTGTGCACGTGAGAATTCTCTTCACTGAATTGTGAAATAATTTAGTGGGATGATCTCTGGTGGTGATGCAAGTGGTAATGCCTTGTGGCATTTGTGTATTTTGTCTTCCCAGGATTGTCAGTTTTTGAGCTCTTGTCTTGGTCTCCCTGAAGGGGACTGATGGGAGTTCAGAATTAAACGGGTGCATTCTGCATTTGGGGAAATGAAGGACAATGTAGTAGTGTTTCAATATTATCCAGTAAGATCTGGCAGGGATGCCGGAGACCAAATGAAATGAGAAAAAAGGCAGTGGTTATATCTCTTGACTGAGGGTACGTTTACAGGGAACCAGTAATCGGGAGTGCTGCAGTTTGTGGAGTACGAGCAGAAATAAAACTCTGACTAGTAAAGTATATACTTAAGACTGTATAACCAGCATGTATTCACTGATATTTAATGATGGTAGCAGAGGATGTTTAGCTGTTTCTAAGTCGAAGATTGAAAGTTAAACATTATTCCAACCAAAGAATGGTTCAGAGAGAAGTTCAGAAAAAAGGCTAAAATAAATGCAAATGATGTGGAGGTGCCAGTGTTAGACTGGGGTGGACAAGGTCAGAAGTCACACGATACCAGGTTATAGTCCAACAGGTTTATTTAAAATCACAAGCTTTCAGAGCACTGCTCCTTTGTCAGGTGATGTACAAATGATTAGGGAATGATTAGACTATGATTACCCAGCCATTTTCTGAATGCAAACTTTATGACCTTTGGAAGGATAATATAAACATGTGGACTTGGGTTACAAGAAGAAAGATTAAATAGCCTTGGCCCTTGCGCTACCACACAATAACAAGATAAGTAGCAACTTTTTTTCCAGAATTGAAACCCAATGTTTTGGAAACTGATGAAGGTTTGGATAAATTATTAACTTGCATGGATGAATTTTATCAAAAACATGACTTAATAACTGAGGTATGGTCCATAGCAGAGTACAGCATGGAGTTTAGTAGATTATATGCTAAACTGCAGAAATTGCAGTTTAAAATTCCCTAATATGGGCCAATGTGGCAAGTTTTGGCAGATTTCTACTTCTAAAAAGACTGAAATTTGCAGATAGACACACACATTGCTGGAACAAATGTCAGAAACATTAAAAAAAGTCTTTGAAAAGCAATCCCTTCTAACAGCATCCATGGCACAGGTGGGCAATTCACCATACAACAGAAAATGGAGGACACAGTGCTCATCTGCTGGGGAGACTATCTAGGTACAATTCACAGGTAATAGCATGAAAAAAGCATTTTACTAAGATAACTGAGAACAGAGTGTTTTTAGCAATTTTAAGAAGCAAAGAGAATTTAAGACTTAAACAAGTGAATCCCATAAATGCCCATGGCCAATTGATGAATTAGGCGTGATTCAAAATACCTTTACACTATGAACCTCCCAAACATTATAATAGGATATTCAAAACTAATCATGAAATGGAAGATTTCGAGGAAGTGGATGGATATATAGATCAAAGAGAGGGTATTGTATTGGTCACAAGGAGCTTCGGGCAATATTAGGCAGCAGCGGCACGTTTAGTGTATGGAATAGATTGGCTAAAATGCCACTTTAACTCTGAGTAATAAGTGTCAGAACAACGTTAAAGAATATCAAAGTCCTACTGGTTTCAGATTTAGGGAAGAAAGAGTATTGAAAAGTGTATTTACTTCTTGAAAATAATGGGAATCAATCATTTATTAGCACAGACACAGTATCCAGTGAAATACTGTTGTTGTAGAACATCATGAGAAAAATGCAGATGAACCTGCATATGGAAACAACAAAGCTATTGGATTCAGAAAATCTACGAAATTGCAATTTACACAATCATGGCACTATTGTATTCTTTTAATGGAAAAAAACCCTCTCCACTAAAGAAATTAAAGAAGTATTAATGATATCAAGGGGTAGAAATTTAGAAGACAACAAGTTAATTATGTTAAACTGCTTAGGCAATTTGCCCGTCCATCCCCCAAAATGCTTTTTTTTGGACAAGGATGCAGGAATAGGGATGAGAAATTCAAGAAAATTATAGAGGAGTTAAGTGACAGATGTAAGATCTATGAGAAATATGAAAGGACACCGTCATGGCTCATTGTCAATCTGCCCTTAGTGAGGCATTTAAATAAGGTAGTGGCTATGGATTTAAAAGGTGTGGGAAAAAGAAAACAAAAGTCATTTTATGTTTTCTAGATCTGGCAATCAGATTTAATCAGTTGACAACAATACATAGTAAAAGGAAGGAAATAACTGTGGATTAGGTAAGGGAAAAATGAACGGGGACTGGACTTCAACCACCGGCAAAATTTCTATCTGATAATAGGGACAAGTTTGCTAATGATGAATTTAGACATATGTGTACAAATTTGAACATAATAGTTATGAGCATGGCAACAGAAAGCCCTCTTAGTGATGGGATATGTGAAAGGAATCTCAAAATGACAGACAGAATGATTCATAAAATTTTAGTAGATCAGCCAAACTGTAAATTATCAACAGCAGCAGCATGGGATGTCCTGAGTAAGACTTGCTGCAGATAGTCAGAGAATATAGTTTGTACCAGTAGGTTTTTGGTAGAATCCCTAAAGTTGAAAGCATACGTGGGGGTAGCTTTCAGGCATCTTAATGATGCATGTAGGTATTTTCTTGTGGACTCAGAGCAGTGAATTTGAAAACATTGTCAAAAATGAACTTAAAGCAGAATTTAAAATTGGAAGTCAGGCTTTGGGGGCTTTTAAATAAATTGAATTGGAAATCATGCAAAATGGATCAAGTGTCACTTTGCATTAGTAATCTTGTGTAGAAAATGTTAGCCACATTGCAATTAGTTAAAGATGGATCTCATAAGCAGTGGCTTCTGAAACTGAAACGGTAAAGTTCCAAAGTCTAATTGGACAGCTAAATTGACAACCCAAATGGGCAGATGCCAGTTAAGGTCTTAGAGTTGAGTACAACTATGAAAAATCCCCAGAATAAAACAAAGAACTGCAGACTTTAGAAATCTGAAACAAAAACCGAAATTGCTGGAGAAACAAAGCAGGTCTGACAGTATTTTTGAGAAAAAGCAGACTTAATATTGGAGTCCAGTGACCCTTCTTCAGAACATGCGACTTCTTGTTTCTTGTGATGCTTCTTATGCAGATCTGTATAATGGGCTCTCAACTACAGCAGGGGGTTTATCTTTTCTTCCTTTTGGGAAAGAGATAAATGTTGTCTTTCAGCTTGGGGAGCTACAAAGATCAAGGGTAGTTAAAAAGTACCTTAGTGACAGGAAATCTCCCTCTTCTTGCATCAGTAGATATGGTGTTTTCCTTAGCAAAAATATTGGAAGAAATTCTAAAAGGGGATTCAGCAGCAATACCCAATAAGTGCTACATTGATAAGAAGTCACAATGAGATAATACACATTTAAACAAAATGAGCGGAATTAAAAGAGACAAAGGATCAGTAATACAATTTTACAGCAGATGCTGGAGACACTGTAATTGGTAGATAGCAGCAGTCAGCTATCTGATTGCTTTATAAAGGAGCCATTAGAAACACTGAACAAAAGACATTTGGAATCCTATTGGAAATAGCAGCAGAATATGTTATCATGCTTTTTTTTGTTTCACTGGATTTCATTATTATCATTTACATGTTTTTTTATTTTTAAATAAGGGCAATCACCTCATCTAGTAGGGTCTGGCAGGGATGTCTGAGACCAAATGGAATTAGGGACAGGTGATGAGTTTATGCTAATTAAAGAGTAATTGGGTGAGCACTTGACTGGTGGTGCAGTGGCAGTGCCCCCACCTTTGAGCCAGACCTCTGACTAGAAAATTATATGCCTGAACTCTGCCCAACACACATTTAACGTCTGCCATTTGGCTTAGGATCCAGTGGGGTCCTTGGATTTCTCCCTATTCTTCAGATGTCTGTAAAAAAAATTTTCCTCGCTTCATCGTTGTAGCAATATCACTGTCTTATGCTGGTAGTTTTTCAGGAGTAATGTTATATCTGGGGTGCAATCTATTAAGCAGTTTGCACACCACAGCAAAGGGAACTACCTTCACCAGTAACTTTTTCTCTTTACAAAAAAAAACTGAAGTTATGTTCTGAAAGCTAAAGATTTGACTGCAGTGAATGGAAGGTGTAGAAGAACTTAAGTTGGAACACAATCAAAGTATAAATAAATCTCCCCAAACTAATAGCAAAAAAAAAAAGCTTGAATGGAAATAGAGACATACATCCAAGATATTTGGATAAGGGTAGGTTTTCTTATATAATAGGGTGCTGTTCAGAAAATACAGAATCTGACAGCATTGAAACCACATTCAGTCTTATACAGTCTACCTTTTCATGTGAAAGATGTTGAGAACCACTTGAATTCTGTGCACATAAGCAGATGTCTAGTTTCCTATTATTTTAACCACTGAGAATTTCAGTTCAAATCAAAGCAGGATACCACCAATGCTGGAAATCTGAAACAGAGGCAGAGAATGCTGAAGAAACTCAGCAGGGCTGGCAGCATCTGAGGAATAGCAACAGAGATAACATTACTAGTTGAGAATTTCAGGTCAGCTCCCTTCTCTCAGAGTTGGCTAAGCTGCCTGGTCAGGGCCAGGTATTGACGCTCATTCTCTTTCAAAGATACCTTTCAAATATCACCAAAGGTTCCTTTAATTGTGTTAGATATGTATAAAACATTCTGCATAAACGTTTGCCAGATTTTATGCCAATATCAGTACAGATGGCAAATAAGTGGCACTAAGGTACCGACCTAAAAGTAGGGCCTCAGCTTTTTGTCAAAATGATTTCATTCCAAATTAAAGAGATTCAAGATAACTGAGTGGTACCATAGTTTAAATGCACTGGATTATGTCACATTTTCACAGTCATCATAAATTCAAAGCCAGTTTCAGAATCCAGTTAACGTTTGATTTCCCCAGTTGTCAAAATGCATGATTTTTAAAAAAAATCCACAATAATTTAACATCCTTGTTAAGGGAGCTCAAAGCAATCTGGTGAAGTCAATGTTCAAAAGCTGAGAGTGTCGTAAGACTGTATTTCCCCACTTATTGTTCTGGGTGTAAGGCTCAATCTGGCACGTTACTAGATGGCTTTACAAGTGTAAACCTCAGCCCTAAGTTGCTAGTGTGTGGTTAACTTGTGGCAAGCCAAACAAGAGGATCAATCTGTTTATTTTATGTTAAATTAACCTTCTCTTTTGCACCTAGTATTATAAATCAAACTTACAGGTTCTCAAAACTCTTCAAATGGATGATTAATTGACTGTACAATGATATTTCTGTACAGCATCATTGCAATTCTACAGATTCATTACAAGCATATTTGGAAATTACTTGCTAATTAATTGAACAAGCTAGAATAATGCCTTATTACAACATGATTGAGCCCAGGAAAATTCCAAGGTAGAATTCTTACAAGCAGGGAGTACAAAACTACAAAATCAACCCCTAGCCTTTTAGTAAGACAACACAGTTGTAATAGATGCTGCAGGTTCTCCTGCTCTCTTTGGTGGTGAGTGTTGAGGCCAGAAGCGCAGATAATTTGGTAAGGTGATAGCGTGCCCGAATTATTTCCCGTTTAAGACAATGCACCCACTACCATTGAGGCCCTTAAGCAGCCAATTAATGGACTACTTAAGCAGAAGTGAGATTGGACAAAGATAGAAAGGTCAGAAAATTAATGGCTAAAGGAAAAGGTCTGATTTTTTTTGCAACAAGGAATTACATACATTGAAGAGTGCAAAGCCGCAATGGCACTCTAGCAAGAAAGTTTATACCATGTTTTATGATCAATGTTGACATTCTATTCTGGTCTCTGTGATATAGGAAAAATGTTGGGAAACTTGAAAGGGTTCAGAAACGATTTACAAGGACGTTGCCAGGGTTGGAGGGTTTGAGCTATAGAGAGAGGCTGAATAGGTTGGGGCTATTTTCCTTGGAGTGTCAGAGACTGAGAGGTGACCTTATAGAGTTTTACAAAATCATGAAGGGCACGGAGAGGGTGGATAGTCAAAGGTTCCACCCCCCACCAGGGTAAGGGGTCCCAAAACTTGAGGGCATATGTTTAAGGTGAGAGGGGAAAGATTTAAAAGGGACATACGGGGCAAACTTTTCATGCAGAGGATGGTGCGTGTACGGGACGAACTGCCAGAGGTGGTAGCGGAGGCTGGTACAATTATAACATTTTAAAAGGTATCTGGATGGGACTAGATTATTGTAGGATATCTGGTTGGCATGGATGAGTTGGACCGAAGGGTCTGTTTCCGTGTTGTACACCTCTATGACTCTACAAAAATGCTTCTAGGCTACTTCAAATGGATCAAATCATAAAGATGTGGTTACAGTATCAACAGAACAAAGTGCATGGGATTGTAGGTAGCGTACTGACATGGTTAGAGAACTGGCTGGCTGACAGAAAACAAAGAGTAGGAATAAACTGGACTTTTTCTGTGTGGCAGGCAGTGACTAGTGGAGTACCACAGGGACTGGTGCTTGAACCCCAGCTATTCACAATATATATTAATGATTCAGATGAGAGATCTAAAGCTGGGTGGGTAAGCTGTGAGGAGGATGCACAGATGCTACAAATACATGGCAGATGAATTATAAAGAGGATAAATGGAAGGTTATCCACTTCGGTAGCAAAATGAGCAAAGTACATTTTCTGAAGAGTGATAAATTGGGAGACGGGGAAGTACAACAAACCCTGGGTGTCCTTGTACACCAGTCACTGAAAGCATGCACATGCAGCAGGTGGTGAAGAAAGCAATGGTATGTTTGCATTCATAGCGAGAGGATTTGAATACAGGAGCAGGGAAGTCTTGCTGCAATTGCACAGGGCTTCAGTGAGACTGCAGCTAGAGTACTGTGTGCAGTATTGGTCTCCTTATTGAGGAAGGACGCGCTGGCTATGAAGAAAGTGCATTATAGGTTTATCAGACTGATACAAAAACAGAAATTGCTGATAAAAACTTGAGAGTCTGGCAGCATCTGTGCAGAGAAAGCAGAGTTTATGTTTCAGGTCCAGTGACCCTTCTTCAGAACTGAATCTCTGAATTCAGCCCTCAGATTTAAATCATATATATCCTCAAAAACCTCAGCACTGAGGGACACCATTTTTCATTCAGTGTGATACATCAATTGTATTTCAATGGAATACACGTCACAAAATCCTGTCTAATGCTAAATAGTTACTATTTGGAAATAAAGCAGCTGTCTATTGCTGAAGAATATAAATGTAGATATGTAATGAAACATAGCTTCAACTGCGTCTTTAACGGAGCTGTAAACTACAATTTGGCAGACATACCACAAGATCTTATGAAATAGGAGCAGGAATAGGCCATTCTGTCCCTCGAGTCTGCATCGTCATTCAATAAAATCATGGGTCATCTGTTGTAGTCTTCACTCCAATTTCCTGCGTATGCCAATAACTGTCAACTCCCTTGTCAATAAATTCTGCCCAATTCAGCCTTGATGTTTTTCAATGATGCAACCACCAGTACTCTCTGAAGAAGAGAACTTCAAAGTCTAATGACCTTCAGAGAAAAAAAACCTCTTCATCCTAGTCTCCAATGGGAGATGCCTTATTTTTAAACTATGCCCTTGTTCAAGGTCACGCCACACGAGGAAACATTCTTTCAACATCTACCCTGTTACACCCCCTCAAAATCTTTTTCTGTTGCAATAGGTTCCATTCTCATTCTTCAAAACTCCAATCAGCACTGGCCCCACCTGCCTAACCTTGTCTCAAAGGACAACCTCACCCCAGGAACAAGCCTAGTAAAACTTCTCTGAACTACTTCCAATGCAATTATAACTTCCTTAAGTGAGGAGGCCAAAACTGTATACAGCACTCCAGATGCACTGTCACGAAGGCCCTGTACAGCTGTAATGGCTCTTCTCTATTTTTATACTCCATACCTTTTTACAATAAAGACTAACAATCTATTTCTCTACTCAGTCACATAACTTGCAAATCAGTTTTTTGTAACTTGTACCAGGACACTCAGATCGCTCTATAAAATGGATTGCTGTGAACTCTTTCCGTTTAAATGATATTCTCTACTTTTGTTCTTCCGGTCAAAGTGGAAAACCTCATAATTTCCCTCATTATACTACTTTTCCAACTTATTGCACACTCACTTAACATTTGCAGATTCTTTACATCCACATTGTTTAGTTTTCTGTATATTCTTGCATCATCAGCAAAGTGTGGCACAGAATAAAGCCAACAGCGCAGGTTCAATCCCCATACTGGCAACTGTTGGTCATACAGGCCTGCCTCCACTCAGTGCCGCTTGTTTGTGGAGTGGTTACCTTCAAGCTCCGCCTGTCTATCTGTAATGGAGAGAAATGCCCTTGGTCCTTTGTGAATTATGGCTCCTTACATTCATGCAGTTCACCCAAGTCACAAATGTATTTTGTGAGTAGTTGAGGCCTCAGCACTGATCGTCTTCTTAGTCTGCCAGCCCGAGAATACCGAATTTGCTCTGCTTCTGCCTTGAAATGTGTGGCAAGTTGAGGACAATATAGGTAGCTTTTGAAGTCTTCTCCCAGGTTGAAGCCCATTTAGGGCAAGGAAATCAACTGTATTGCTATTAGTTGGTATAAAATCTATTGAGAATTACTTGTCTTTTGACTCAAACCAGGTCACATTTCTCTCCTTTAGTCCAATACCTGAAATAACTACAACATCATGCTGAGACCAGTGTACCATGCATAACATACTCTTGTTTGAGAACTAAGAACAATACAGAGTAAAACATTGAGGGGTAAATTTTTTACTTTGGGCACAATTTTTAATCCTGCCCAAAACTGCATTAGTTTTGAAGTATTTTTACTTGATTTTGTTGCTTAATGTCATTTGCATGGCAAAAGCTAACAGAACCAATGCAATTGGGCAGTGTTTTGCAAACTAGTTGAAAAAAAAACTTATAAATAATATTTTGGTGTAATTTGATGAACACTGTTGAAAATGAGTTTCCACAAACAAAATAAGAAATATCCTCAATACCGCCAAAGACAAACAATGTGTACTTTGTTCAGTAAAGTTCTGAAGAAGGATAACTAGATTTGAAATGTTAACTCTGTTTTCGATCTGAAGATGCTGCCAGCTCTGTTTCTCCAGCAATTTTCATTTTTGTATAAGCATTTTGTACTTGGATTACACCATTTCTTACTCCACTGTATTCGAAAAATAGAGTAGCAAGAAAAGCCTGGTGCAATAAAAATCCAGGAATATATAAAGCAAATAATTCATTTTGAGCTAAACTGTCAAGCATTTATAGGTTTTGAATGTGTGAAGCAAATCATTTATTACACACTGCAATGTGATATGGCTACAATTACACAGTCAACTTTGTTATGGTAATAATACGCCACTTCTGGAGAATCATTTAGCATGATTATTTTTCTAATCTTTTGACTTATGCCATCAGTGTACAATATAACAAGCAATTTCAACTACAGACTCTGTCGCTTGCATGCTCTTGTCGTTCCAAAATACACAGACAGACACATTTACACTTTTGGGCAGGGTTATCAGAAAGCTTCATCCTTCCAGGCTTCAGAAAAAAAGGAGAATGCTTTGATGGATTTTTATACAACGGAATTCAACCCCTCTTCAGAATAGGCTTCCTTGATGCACAGCAGATGTTGAGAGGAAATACTTAAGAAATTACCAATGGAAAGATGGCTGGCAGTAAAATTTGCATTGTTTCACAATATATTCTTAGGCCTTAGTGATAAAGGTGAATTAGTCTGTATTTTTTCTCCCAGTCCCTTACTACCTAATGTGAGATTTGGCCATATCAACAATATCGTGGCTGAACAAAACTTAGTTTTAGTTTCAAAATTGAAACTTGTCTACGTGTTTCAATAAACCTGTAATACCTTTTACAAAACCACCAAAAAGCACAGCATCTTTCTTTGTTAAAATGCATGTCAAATTAAAAGAGAATTATATGGAAGAGAGAAGTAATTTGACAATAAGCTTTTTCTTTCCATATGTAAGATATGAAAAAAGGCATTAAAATATGTTACATGAGAGGAAGTGCCTTTATTTGCTGCATGTGCATTGACTCTTCACCTGCTCTACACAAACAGTTACAGCTGAAATTCTTCATGAAAAGTTCAGAATAACTCCAAGAGATTCCAGCAGAACAGCAGCTAGGGCCTGCGATGATGCCAATTCAGAGGCATCCTGAGCCAAAAATAGTCAGTACCTACTGTACAGTTTCCCGCATGGCTTTTTTGGTTCCAGCACTTCTTGATCAACATATTATTCAGACTGGTCTTAAATTTCAATGTGCACACGATCTGCATGCCCGATATTCTCCCAGTTGAATATTACTGAAACAACTTTACAGCATTGCAGTAGAAGAGTGCACAAATCCGAATAATCATTCTTTGGACCCAAATAAAGCTGAGATTTGCTGTTTTCAGAAAGAAGTCAGTCCCACAGGAAAAGTGTCCTTATAATTTTGTCATGCAGTGTTAATGAGTCTAATAATCTTGTATGGTAAATATGTTTTTGTACAAATACCCAAGACATCACAGAATCTTTGGCTCTTGCTGGCTGAGAGCATGGAGGCAGGAAGAGCATTTAATTGAAAGGAAATGGTGTTGTACCCAAAACCTGCCACTTTTCCAAATCCACCAGAAATAATTTTTCGATAAGAGGAGCAATGGTTGATCTTTCCAGCCTGAATTAAGGCTTGTAAGCAGATGATTGATGATAATTTAAGAACTTCATCCTGCAGCCACTGGTATTAACACAACTGCAGGCAAGACTGTTGCCATGCGGCATGCACCAGCTGATCAGCTCCAGGAGTGTTCCTCAATCATAGAACTTAGTGTCTGACTGAGCAGCTGGATATCAGGAAGGGGAGCCTGATGAAAATCATCCCCTGCCTTTGCTTTCAACACCATGTGACCCTACTCTGGGAAGCCGTCCCCAACATCACTTCACTGTGGCTGGGTTCCAACACCCATCCCTCTATCTCCATGAGCCCACCTTGTGAAACCCCTTTGGTAGTGAGTATTATTTTTAGATTTCCAAAACAAACCACAAAGTAGTCCCATGAGAATGGAGTTGGCCGCCAAACAGAAGACAGAGAATCAGGTTGAAGGGAGTCACTGAGATCGGCGAAAGGTGGGATGCAGTATTCCACAAGGATTGATGTTGGGATTAAGAACAATTTCTAAAATTGTGGTTGACATCAAATTAATATAAAAAGGAAGATCTTGACAAAATATAAGGCAACATTAATTAATTTGCTGAATGCATCTTTAAATGGCAAATGGATTCCAAAATAGATAAGACTGGGATGATGAGGGCCTAAATGGAGTTGTAGAGCAAAGAACTATTGTGACACAGTTTCACAAGTCCATTTTAAAAGGAAGAGCTGAGGTGAAAGCAGAAAGCTATTATTCATAATATATTAACAACTTTGGATGTGGAAAGTGGATTACCGCAGCCAAGCTTGCGGATAATAGCAAAACAAGTGGGAAGGCAAATGGTGAGTATGACACAGAGTCTGAAGAGAGAAATGGACAAGTTAAGCAAGTAGGCAAAAACTTGGAAGATAGGATGTAATGCAGGAAGATGTGAGGTTATCCACTTTGGCAGGAAGAATCAGAAGCTGTTTATTATTTAGATAGAGAAAGACTGCAGAAAGCTACACAACAGAGGGATTTGGGGGTCCTCATCCAACATCACAGAAAAAGCTAACATCCAAGTTCAGCAGATATTAGGGAAGGCAAGTGGAATGCTAGCCTTTATTAAAAGAAATTCAAAGGCAGTTTTGCTAAAACAATACAAGGCACTAGGCAGGCCTCAGCTGGAATAGGGTGAACTGTTTTGGGTCCTTATCTAAGGAAAGATAAACTGGCTTTGGAGGGAGTCCAGAGAAGATTCACTAGACTGACACCAACTATGGCGTGACTGCCTTATGAGGAGAGTTGAGTAGTTTGGGCTAATACTCAATGAAATTTGGAAGAACAAGAGACAACATTATTGAAACATACAAGATTCTTCAGGACGTGACAGGACAGATGTGGAACGGTTACTTCCCTTGTGGGAGTGTCTAGGACCAGACAGCATAATCTCAGAATAAGGGGTTATTAAAATGGGATGAAGAGGAATTTCATCTCTCAGAGGGAGAGGATCTGTGGAATTTCTTTCCACAGAAGGCTGTTGAGGCTGGGTCATTAAGTTTATTCAAGACTAGGATAGAAAGGTTTCTAATCATTAAGAGAAGTAAGGGCTATGTGGAATAAGCAGGAAAGAACAGTAGAGGATTATCAGATCAGCCATGATCTCACTGAAATGTGGAGCAGACTCGATGGGCTGAATGGCCTACTTTCGCTGCTATGTCTTATGGTTGGAAAAGTCATGTTAAACTTTTAGGACTGGAAGACTATGATCACTATAGTACATAAACCATATAAAAGTATTACAGAAGGTGCAAATAAAAATGTATTAAGGTAAAACCAGAATTGAGAGGTCATAAAAGAGATTAATAGGCTAAGAATCTTTTCTCTAGAAGGGAAGAGGCTGAGAGGTGGCCTGAAGCATCTCAAAAAGGTAGATAAAGAAAAGGTGTTTAAATTTATAGCGAATTCAAAAAACTGGGAGGTATAAATTTACAACAGTAACTTATAAATATAGTCGGGAAATTTAAACAAAAATTAAAATTTTAAAAGTACTTTATTGAAGGAAGGTTTCACAAATTTGATTTGTGCTCAGAAATTTGAGGGGTAACATAATGAAGTTGCTTAAAATGATAAATAGACTTGATAAGGTAGAAAGAGGAGTTATTTCTTCTGGTAAGGTAATCCAGAACAAATTGACAATCTTAAAACCAGAGTGCAGCCACTGAACACTAAAAACAAGAAGCACTTGCTCGCATAAATGGTAATAAAAGGCTGCCGATGTTGAGCTAATTTTGATTGGGTAAGAATATCAAGGTGCACACTGTAAAGATGGGTAAACCAGACAAGTCAGAGGTACATATCCAAGGATGTTTGCTTTTCTTAACTATGGGTAATACTCCAGTTGCAGTGCAGGAATTAGCCCAAGGCCTGAAAAGCTGTTGCATGGAAGTATGTCTCAAAAAAAAACTTTAAACAGTTATTTAGACATCCAAGGGAAAACATTCCTGGGAGTTATTGAGAGTCTTGAGAAGACTGATTATAAAACAGTGCAAAAACTGGCATTGTATTCCTCAAAACAATTTTCTAATAAAACTGCTCACTTTACTTTGTTAATTGATCAATACAAGATTATCAAACCAGTGACAAAATAAAGGACTAGATAAAAATGGCACCTACCAACAAGAACTACCAGTCTGTACTTTTCATCAGGTTGATGCTGGTAAGATACAACCTCTTCATATGTTGGTACATCTGCTGTGTCGTACTGTTCACTTCTTTTACTTTCATACATGGATTTATTAGTCTTTCTATCTTTTCTGCTCAGTCGAAAACTTCTTCTGAGACCAGCTGCAAAGAATTAAGAACTGTTATTACACTAAATCAGTGTAATGCTTAATTAATATTGTTACGGCACAAAACAAAGAAAAAAAATCAATATTATTGTGAAAGCCACTGAGTGTAATCTTATTTTCTCTGGAATTAATGCTGAAAAAACAAAGCTTGTGGAACAATTTCTCTTTAATAAAGAGCAGCAGAAATATACACAACTTATAAACAAATTCATACACATTTCAATGTATATGAACTGAAGTTATCAAGTGAAATGAAGCAGTTAGCAAACTGAGATTCACTTCATACATTTTAGGTTGAAGTTAAACAAAACTTTTAAAACTAAAATCTAGAAAAATGAAATCGATATGGAGTCATTTACAGATTTAATGACCTGGGAGTCATTGACAGTCTTGAGAAGACTGATCATAAACAGACTTTAAATGCAACTTGCGATCATAATCTGACAGAAAGATTGCAAAATCCACATAATCAGTTCATCTTCAATTGAGTCACAGACATTGCTATGTTTTACACATCCAAAGATAAGTTGAAGTGTAGGAGAGTGCATACATAAGGCTTTGTGGTATGAGAGTTAAACACTTGCGAGCTACATGCGATACATTTTTCCCCTTGCTGTAATAAACTGTGAATAGATAAAAATTTGGACAACAGGAAACACAAATGATCCAAATTTTTGTGCAATATTTTTAATTAGAAGAAAAATATTTGATAATTCAGTCCTTTTACTTCTTTCACATAATGCAATACTCTTGTGTAGATGGCCTACTAGATCTGTATGGCAATACCGCTTCTCAGCGAAGGAATAAGCAAAAGCAACTTGAGTACCCTCCAAATACCATTCTCTTCCTGTGGACAGGACCTTGGCATTTGCTGTGAACATACAACTGAGATAAAAGAATTCATGTCCGAGTGATCTTACTCGAACAAAATAAACAGTACTCTATAGTATCAATGAATTAGCAGTTTTGATAATGCAAAGCAATTACTGGAAACTGTGACATTGTACGTCGACATATTAGCCAGCTTTGAATGTTGGTTGAAAACCACCCTTACTGAAAGCTGAAAGTCTCTTCAATTCATTGTCTGAACTACTGCTAAGTTCAATGAATTTTGAACATGTGCCCCTTAGTACAAATTTGGCACAAAGCAAGAAAACACCCAGCAAGACCAAGAAATAGTGGAGTGGGAATGAACTGACATCAATCAGAAGTTCAAGGTAAGGCACATGGTGAAGGCAAGAGTAAAAGCAATTCAACGTGATTGTTATTACAGTGACTTAGAATCTGTAAGGCAAACACTGGATGGCTGAAACATGAACATTTTGCATTCTCCAGACTGTATATTTCATACATTAATTAGAACAAAAGTTCTCTTAAAACAAATGTGCAACGAGATATGCAAGTTTTCATATGTAATTACAGAATCACATAATCTTTACATTTTGCAGCATTCCCTAAAATGTGCAGATTTAATGCAAATTGTTTAATCTGCCAAAGCGATAATGTTGATATATCACATACATTTGATACTTGGTGCTACAAAAAACCCTAAACTAAATAAATTACAATCACAACAAACTATGTAGAAACACGATTCAGGCAGAGATACAATATAATAAATAGGGCACAGTGGCTTGCACTGCTGCTTCACAGGCCCAGGGACCCAGGTTCAATTCCACCCTCGGGTGCACATTCTCCCCGTGTCTGCATGGGTTTCATCCGGATGCTCCAGTTTCCTTCCACAGTCCAAAGATGTGCAGGTTAGGTGGATTGGCCATAGTAAGTTGCCAACAGTGTCTAGGTATCTGCAGGCTAGGTGGGCTAGCCATAGGAAATACAGGGTTACAGGGATAGGGTGGGGAGGATGGGTCTGGGTGGGATGCTGTTCGGAGAGTTGGCATGGACTTGATGGGCTGAATGGCCTGCTTCCACAATGTAGAGATTCTATGGATTCCATAAACACTTCCGTTTAATGAAACACATGCAAAAGTACATAACCTGGGTAGTTACTGGCACAAGTTACGGATCTTGCTTAGAGTTCTCAGAAAGTCACAAAGCCAAAGCGTTTTGGATTCAATTTTAGCAATTCAACAATTAGTGATGAACACGAAAGTAGCACCAGTGTGGGACACTTCCTATTTAATTTCATGACACAAGTACTTAAGCAGCAATAAACAGAAGTCAAAAAATATTGTGCTGAACTTTAAGCTGCTCTTGGAATGTTCCAAAATTATGCAAAATGACAAAATGAGGATTCTGGTATGAGTCAAGATCAAAATGAGTGAGGGAATGACTTTACATACAATGACTTTTAAAAAAAAAACTGCTAAAAATAAAGGATTAGTTACATGGGCGATGCAGAAACTAAATCTAATTTGAGAAAATATAAATGGCAATAAATGTGATATGTCAAATGCATATGTCAATCTGATCAAGGAAAGAATGTTAGCTCGAAGAGGAGCTGTTCAAGTCAGAACCCATTACCCAACAGAAGAATCAGGAATGGTATGCACACATCACTCATTAGGTGATACCTTCTATTGACAATTATTGGGAATTAGCAAGTACTCAAAACATTCTGTGAAAGTTGATACAAACATATCTTAGACTCAAGTTCTATTTTAGTTACAAAGACATTTAAATTAGCACTCGTTGAAGGGAGATATTAAAAATTGATTCATATGTTATGCCATATTTATAATTAACAGAATTAACTAGAAACTGACTAATGTCCAGGAATAGTCTGGTAGACAATTTTAAGAATGAAGTATCTTCACCTGTAGCGTCATGATCTAAATCTGGCTCAGACAGACGGGTCTGAGGCTAGTGCATTTGACAATCAATAAAGATATTAGTGAAATAAGTCTGGAAAGCTTCAAACCAAGTCTCAAAAAGAGTATAAATCCACAGCACAAATTAGTCTTAACTTGGAAAATCCATTTAGAGTACAGGAAATGGAAACAGCACAAAAGCATGGAAGGGTGATTTTTTTTTCTGATGGTATGAAGCACTTGATTACTAATATAGATTATAACTCCAAATTACATTCCATCTATTCCTGGCACGAGTATGCTGCTCAAAATTTGATTGATGAGTTAAACTGGAACAATTTCTTTATTGCTATTGTCTGTCACCATGATAAGCTCACAACTGTTCTGTTGAAATGTAGTAATTATGTACTGACATCATACAGTTAGTTCAGCATATTACTGTAAACAGCTAGGAAATTATGGAGTAATCAAGGAAAATTTGAACAACATTTCTATTTCAGATGACTGAAGATGACGCTAAATGGTTCGAGGTTGAAATCCGTCAGGCGTTTATGCTTCACTTTGTCCTTTGTTTTACCAATTGTAGTGGCTGAAAAAGTTGGGTGTAGAGGATATCAAGTGCTTAAGGTCCTGGCAGCTGAAAGCCTGGCCAACAATAATGATACAATTACACTTGACGCTGCTGAGGAGACATGAAATCAGAGGATCAGAGCTTATTGTGGGACTGGAGATATTAAGGGAGAAGGGGAAAGATAACAGAAGAATTTGAAAACAAGTTTGAGAATATTAACATTGAGGCGTTGTTTAACCAGGGTAAGCAAATAGACGGGTGATTGGTTTGCTAAGGCCTATGACAGATACACAAATATCACCAAAAACATGGGTGCATTGATGGAGTGGAGATGGAAAGTATGTTTCAAGAAGGATTACTGAACCAACAGTGCAGAAATGAACATGTCAAGAGGAAAACACAATATGATCAAGTAGAGTCAGCATGGCTCTAAGAAGGGGAAATCAGAAAGGTGAAACAGTGGATGTAACATATTTGGATTTTCAGAAGACATTTGATAAGGAGCCTCTCATTAGGCTACTTAATAAGGTGACAGTCCCATGGTGTTGGAGGTAGTATATTAGTAATGGATAGAGGATCAGCTGACTAATGGAAGACTGAGTTGGGATGGGATGGGATGCGGGCGCAAGTTCAGGATGGCAACTTGTGGAGTGACACAGGGATCGGTGCAGGGGCCACAATTAATTGGAATCTATGTTAATGACCTGGTTAAGGAAAGTCAATGCTCTGTAGTCAAGCTTGCAGTTGACACACAAATGAGTAGAAAGCAAATAATGAGCAAGACACAAAAACTCTGCAGAGGGATAAGGACAGGTAAACTGAGTGGGCAAAAACTTGGAAGATGTAATATAATGTGGGAAGATGCGAGGTTATGCACTTTGACAGCAAGAACAGAGGAGTTGAATGTCATTTAAATGGACGGAGATTGAAAAACGCCACAGCACAGAGAGATTTGGAAATCCTCATACAAAAAAAATCTCAAAACACTAGCATACAAGTTGGGGAGGTAAATGCAACATTTGCCTTTATTTACAACTATAAAAACAGTTGGTAAAATTAACCAAAACATTAGTCAGACCACAGCTAGAATACTGTGAACAGTTTTGGGCTCTTTGGAAGCAGTCCAGAGAGGGTTCAATGAGGTTGATACTGTGTATGGAAGGACTGCGTTGTGAGGAAAGGTTGAACAGTTTGGGACTGTACTTATCAGAATTGAGAGGAGAGCTTATCGGGACATGCAAAATTTTTCAGAAACTTGACAGGATAGATGCTGAAAGGTTGTTTCCCCTTGTGGGACAGTCTAAGATAGAGAGCATAACTTCAGAATAAAGAGCGGCATGGTGGCTCAGTAGTTAGCACTGCTGCCTCACAGCACCAGGGACTTAGGTTCGATTCCAGCCTTGGGTGACTGTCTGTGCGGAGGTTGCACATTTGCCCTGTGTCTGCATGGGTTTTCCTCCAAGTGCTCTGGTTTCCTCCCGCAGTCCAAAGATGTGCATGTTCGCTGGATTGGCCGTGCTAAATTACCCTGTAGTTTTCAGGGATGTATAGGTTAGACGTGCTAGCAATGGGAAATGCAGGGTTACAGGGATAGCGCAGGGGAATAGGCCTGGGTGGAAATGGACTTGTTGGGCTGAATGGCCCGTTTCCACACTGTAGGGTTTCTATGGATCCAATTAAGATAGAGATGAGGAGGAATTTCATCTCTTAGAGGGCAGTGAACTTTACCACAGAGAACTTTTATGGACTTATTAAAGTATTTGTCAGCAGTGACATTCTGTATAGGCCTCTGATTTTAAGCTCAGAAAGAATTGTTTGTGGGAAGAATAGGGCTTTTCGTTGTGCTGCTGTAGCCACTATGTGTGTTGGTTAAGTTTGATGATCTGGCTGGTCTTTCCCTGCCTTTTAACCTCATACGTTCCTACTTCAATCTTGACAACACAAACAAAATATATCAAATGTAACCAACAGTACACCTATGGCATTTGACAGACTTTTCTATTCCCTTCTGCAACTTAGGAACAGTTGATCAATCCAACAAACTTGCTTTCTAAGAGTTTCTTGTAAAAGGCATATATTCTCATCTACAGTAAGTAATATTTGTTAAACTTAAAGTGTCCTGTTAACCATCCAGCTTTATTTTTTCTTGGTTCAAGTATTTGCAAGGTCTGCTGTTATTATCTGCATGCTTTTCATATACAATTAGACTTTACACTTTACAACCAAAAAGATTTTGAGTGTGACCAGCTGGCAAAAAAAAGCAGCAATCAGACATGCATAGTAATTGCACTCAGTTGGGATACAAGGAAGAAATTAACCTGTAATGTTGAAGGAAGGAAGGCTTGGTTGACAGTGATTACTATATGAAAAAGAAATCTTTATTTGTGTTCATTGACTGTAACAGTGTAGTTTAGTAACATCTGTATTACATTCAAACCATACAATCAATTGGATGGTTACTTATAACTATTTGATTGGATATGCAAATATAATTAAAATCAGATGTGTAAATTTTCCTGCTGCCAGGTTGAATAGGTACAGGGACTAAGTTAATCGACATGCTCCACTCTTCCTCAAAACAGAAAATAAGCAAATCAAACCACAAAGAATTTAACTATTGGAAATTAAATAATGTTCATGTTGTTCTAAATTTGATTTTGGTTGAAACAGTTGTTCTGCGAAAAACAAGTCCTAAAACATGGGAATGCAAGAGCAAAGGACTAAAGTTGTTTTCGTAGGGGCCATAGAATGATCCTAATTTCCTCTTGATCATCAAACCGCCTTAAAATATTCACTTTCATTCTGCAGGCTCCTGATGCCTCAAATATACAGCATGTTGTTGCAACATTAGAGATTCCCTTTACTCAACATTTATCTATATATAATTTAAGTAGAAGCTTTACAATATCAAACTATACAAGACAATTCCTCATAAGTTCATTGTGGGCATATTGGTGGTATATTACAAATAAATAAATGCATAAATAAATGAATGAGAGTTTGGAAACACATTTCTTTAGCATCACAATAATGTACTGTTGACGATAGAAACCAAATGATAACACAAGTAATTATTTAATGCACTGAAATAAGATTAATGAAACAAACACTGAATTTTCAATCACAGATGAGACTTTGTATTACAATGTTTTCTTTGCAAGTTCTCACTGGGCTGCACAGGCGCTACTGAAAACGCCTGGTAAATATTTATTTTCAAGTGTGACATTTTTAAATGAAACTAATTTCATTCGGAGTTATAATTCCCAGAGTTCATCAATCCCAATTATCTTCTTTCCACAAAGAATTCCACAATGCACCATAAAGTACATTGAGGTCCAGAGGAAAAGCTAATAAGTAGCCCTATATTGGTAAGCTACATTCCTGACTTTTGTTCATCAAGACAAAGAAAACTTATATGAAATATAATAATTTTGTATTACTTTAAATTAGGACACATGTGGAGGCGATGGCCTAGTGGTATTATGGCTGGACTGTTAATCCAGAGACCCAGATAATGTTCCGGAGACCCGGGTTCGAATCCCACCACGGCAGATGGTGGAATTTGAATTCAATAACTATCTGGAATTAAAAATTCCAATGATGACCGTGAATCCATTGTTGATTATCAGGAAAAACCCATCTGGTTGACTAATGTCCTTTAGGGAAGGAAACTACCATCCTTACAGTCTGGTCTACATGTGACTCCAGGTCCACAGCAATGTAGTTGGCTCTTAGCTGCCCTCTGGGCAATTAAGGACGGACAATAAATGTTGCCTAACCAGCGACGCCCTCATCCCATCAATGAATAAACAAAAAGTTACAAATATAAGAAACGCAGCAGTCAATTTCCCTACAACAAGCTCTCTCACAAACAACAAGGTGCAGGGCTAGATGAACACAGCAGGCCAAGCAGCATCATAGGAGCCTCTCTGCTCCTATGATGCTGCTTGGCCTGCTGTGTTCATCCAGCCTTGCACCTTGTTGTCTCGGATTCTCCAGCATCTGCAGTTCCTACTATCTATCTCACAAACACCCATTTGATAGTAACCAGATAACCTACGTTAGTAATGTTCACTTTGATACAAATATTGACAAAGATACTGGAAATAAGTCTCCTGTTCTCTGTCAATGCGTTATTCTCTCAGTACTGAACTTGAGTGTTCACATATATTTTTGTACTCAAGTCTCTAAAGTGGGATTCAAACTTAGAACATTTTAACGCAGGAGGAGAGGCAATGGCCTAGTGGTATTATCGCTGGACTGTTAATCTGGAGACCTGGATAACATTCTGGGGACCGGGTTCAAATCCTGCCATGGCAGATGGTGGAATTTGAACTCAATAAATTTATTCAAAAATATCTGGAATTAAGAATCTAATGATGATCATGAATCCATTGTCGATTGTTGGGAAAACCCACCTGGTTCACTAATGCCCTTTAGGAAGGAAACTGCCATCCTTACCTGGTCTGGCCTACATGTGACTCCATTCCCACAGGAATGTGGTTGACTCTGAACTGCCCTCAGGCAATTAGGAATGGACAATAAATGCTGCCTAGCCAGCGACGCCCTAATCCCGTGAATGAATAGAGAAAAACATAAGTGATAGTGCTACCCAGATTCAAGTTGGCACCGAAACATTTACAACTGTGCTTCATAGCATGAAATCATAAACCAATGATGACATAGTGGACAACAGTCACTATGTTTAAGTTAATGAAACATCTTTGTAAACCACCATCCATGTAAAAATTTCTGCATTTCTGTCATGGTACATACAGATTGCTGGCTGTAATTTTTCAGCTCCACCTGTGAGATTTCAAACATGCAATCTAATATCTTGATGAAAATCTTAAAAAGGATGAAAACACATTTCTACAGATAAATAAAATTGATAAATAAAAATATATCTACTCTATAGATCTTCACAGGTCAATATGGTTTTGAAATAATTAACAACGGAGGTTTGTGTTCAAAATGTTATTGTCAGAATGTAAGTGAAACTAATAAGGTGACTTCTTAATTGTTTAAATGTGAGAGCTTTCCTCCATAAATTCTAATACCCAAATTTTGCACGCTAGAAGGCTAAGAACACTTACCATTATAAGGGAGTAAATGGGACTACAAGTTGCAGGCATGCACAGTTAAACATGGAAACTTGCTATCCGTTTGCATTGCTTCTCCATATGTGTTGAAGAACTGGTAGCTCACTGATTGAATTGGCTCTAACATACGTTACAGCATGAAGTGGATATATTTAACTAGTGGATACTCAATAAAAATAGCAAAAACAGTTACGGACAATGCATTCTGGTTTAGGTGAATTTTTAATTGACTACAGAGTCTTTATTGCCATCAATTTATTGTTGGAAAATTAAAATAAAAGTAACAGTCTTTACTAGCTTTTTTTCCTGTATCTTACCACTATCATGCTTCTTGTACATAATTTTACAATATTTAAATATTCTAATTCATAATTTGTGGTTTGGACTCTTCAATGTGAATTTTGGTAAAGACAAATAACCTGTCCATTGTTACTGAAATGGTTCTGAATCAAATTTTATTCCCATAAGTGGCACCAAACATTTTTGCATGAATTGAGAGGAAATGAGGGTGGGTTCCAAGTTGCTAATCCATGGTTCACGAATATAGTTGCACATGTTAAATTGCAGCTACCTCAGGTTGATCTGATTCTCATTGGCGAGATGTCCACAATACGATGTGCACTTCAGACTAATAGGAGAAGGTCTAAAGCTACTGAAGTGGGTAAAAGTTCGGGACAACATCGTGGGCCAAAGGGCCTGTACTGTTTTATGTTCTATGTTCTATGAAGTACTTCACAGAGGTGAAGTTTTTGGATATAGTCGTACGGCATTAAGAAAGGAAAGCTGTGCTTCAGGAGAGCTAAAGATCCCCTTTAGGATTGTTAACAGTAGACATAAATGCACATAAAAATGCATAAACACATTAGAACTGTCAATAGTGCTGTAAAATGCTGTCAAAGGGGAGCCATCAAGGCATTTAAAACTGCTGCCTTTATGTATTAGAAGTCTGGAGTGATTAAAAAAAAGTACTTCAGTCTGTTGACATATTGCAGGATTAGGAATGAATGAAGGATTTCACAACCTACCCATATCACTGTGAAATGCCTGTATTTCAAAATTTGACAGCTACAAGTGGTTTAAACACTTGAAATTATGAATGTTTGTTTTTATGAGGGACAAAATAAAGTAAAAATCATTCACTCCATTTAAATCAGAGTGTTCAGTTGAAAAATGATGAATTCTTCAATAGATACTTGAGAACTTTATCACATTACAGCATAGACCTTCAGGTCCGCCCAAGGTGGATACTGGCTGAATTGGTATGGTAGTTGTAAAGGTGGTAGTGGGGTGCACAGGTAACACTAGGTTGACATATGGGCTATAAAAGGTTGGTTGGCGGGGGGGGAGGTAATGTGGCAGGCCACTGGTGGCATAGGGGTTTTAAAAGACCATGGGATTGGATAGAAGACCATCAGCTGCCAGACAAGTATGAGGAGCCATGGGGGTGTGGGTGGAGAGGAATAACTTGGCATGCAGTCCAAGGTGAGATGGGTCTTAGGGGGAGGAGCACAGGTTGGCATGAAGGGTATGAGAAGCCATAGGGATGGGTAAAGTGACACGGCTCAGCACAGAGGGTAGTCAGGAATGAGTAAGGGGTCTAAGTGGCCTGGGAAGTGAGAGGGCAGAGGATTTTTAACAAAATTAATTGAAGTACTGAAATACAAAGGCAGGCATTCTACCTAGTCCACTTCTACACCTGGCAACTTCTTCACTGTTTTTAGTGTCACCTACCATCACTCCTGTTTTTACTTCCTCCCACCACCACCATTCATGCCCACTCTCCAGAACAAAAACTGAAAGTTCGCGATCAGGTTTTTGGAGCTGGGAATCTTCCTGATTCTGTTCGGAACAAATTTGGAGTGTTTGCATATGCACTGTGTAAAATAGGGGCCAGCTCCTCAATACACTAACATCTCCAAGATACTTTCCCAGGGCTGTCTAGACAGAGAGGCAGACAATCAATTCATTCAATTAAAGTCCCAGTTTGGGGGCATTTTGCACCAGTTCCAGTATTTTACTGATGTTGGAATTCACAACCTGGACTGTGAATCAGCCTATGGAAGGGTTTCTCCTCCAACTAAAAGGTGGTCAGACTGTTCTTCTCAGTTCAGGTCTCTGATTAGGTTTGCAACAATGGGCACCTGCCTGCCATTGCTAATATGTTGATGACCACGTAAACGGCTGTCAACTGGGAAACTTCTTGAAGGTTGTGCCAGAAGGTAATCTGATGATGTAAGAGAGCTTGGATCTCCTTCATCTCTCCAATAGGATTCATCAATGTGATTGTTTCAGAAGATGTTGTTTGCCCTGATCTCTCTCAGCACTGAGGTTCTGCAAAGCTGCACTGGGCTATGCACCCAATAATAAGAAGTTGCTGCTCAAAAGTCTGAGGGCAGCTTTATTGTAATTTCTCTGCAGGTAGCCACAGAATTTGGGTCATTTGTTCATCAGTCGGATTTCTACCCTAATCATGGTTTCCCTTGCAATTTTTTCTGAGGTTGAATTGTCAGATACATTGAATTCAATTTTGGAGCTGACTAAGATTATTGGATGATTACTGCACTTCTAGCTTAGTACCAAATCCATTGTACTAATGTATCCCTTTGGCATTACTTAAAATGACAAAATACTGTAATTTATATATAGAAGATAAAATACATTTAAGGTGCTTCACAAAACCAAGCATCAAGATCCATTTCAAGATATCATTGTACCCTGCTTTGATAAAAAACATTTAACTACAGTCATCAACACATAACTACTGGATGTTATTGGATAGAAAATATGTTTTGAAACTCAGCAGGTAGTTACATTCTAGACTGAAACTAAAGAATGATCAAATTAAAGACAGGGATAGTAGGAACTGCAGATGCTGGAGAATCCAAG